>NC_046378.1:33562062-33627821 GCF_011125445.2 Fundulus heteroclitus
AAAAAAAAAAAAAAGTTTTTGTTTTTTTCTGCGTCGCTCTCATCCGTCACGGGTTTTGGCTTCGGTGTGAGTGGTTGAAATAGCACGTCGATAAAGATGACAGACAAGTGGCTTATCCAATCATATGCAAGGATTTTTGATAAGGCCCAGCCTTCAAAAAAGGCAATTCCCATGGAGAGGTCCCAGATGGATGTGAGTGGAGCTAGGCGGAGTGAAATACATCTGGCTAGAGTCAGGTTAGCAGTCAGAGCCACCACAGGAGTCCCATTCAGTATGAGCTACAGCCGTAGCATTTCTTGTGTTAGACTGCTGTTAAACCAGAGAGACTGTTAGATGTATGTTACACCTAAACTAACAAGTATAAAAAGACTGGACTGATCCTCAGGGGTCCGCAATTCTAGATCAAAGTTTTTTTTAACGTTTTATTTGGAAATTAAGGTCCCAGAGCTTAAAGGAAGAGTGAAGAGGTGCATCCTTTTGAAACTAAGTTGGTTGAGGTCCAAAGTGAAGCGAAGATTTGGAAGCCATGTTGTCTGCTGCTCTTGAGAACACTTTATGCTTCACTTTGCTGATGGGTTTTACGTCGTGGTTGATTTCCTTTTCCAGCAGCACTTGTCACCTACCCACTCTGTTCAAAGAACCAATATGGTGCTGTGCAAAAGTATTCACCCCCCTGGGTATCTTACATGTTCAGTTACCTCGCAAGGTGGTTTTAAAATAATTGTTTGGAGAGTTTGCACAACTTTATTCACAGAACATGTCTACAACTTTGAAGTTATATACATTTTTTGTCTTAAAGCAAACAACAGAGTAACACAACATAAAATGTCAGAAAGCATAACTAATTCAGTGCTTTGTACGTTTTGCAGCAATCACAGCTACAAGTGGCTTTAGGTGCTGTAAGTCTCTGAGTTTGCCACATCATCTAAATGGCTCCAGCTCCTTCAGGTTAGATTTTTGGTTTGTGAACTGCAATCTTCAAATCTAACCACAATTTGATTCAGGTCTGGACTTTGACTAGGCCATTCCAATACATTTAGAAGTTGCTCCTTTAACCACTTGTGTGTTTGCTTTGGCAGGATGCTTCAGGTCATAGTCCTGCTGGAAGGTGGACCTCCGTCCCAGTCACTGGCAGTTCTGCCTTAGAATCTCCCTCTATTTATCACCATCCTTCCTTTGACTTAGACCAGTTTCCCCCAGTCCCTGCTGTTGGAAAACATCCCACAGCATGATGCTGCCACCACCATGTTTCACTATGGGGATGTACTTCTTGAAGTGATGGGATGTGTTGGGTTTGTACCAGACATAGCATTTTCTTTGGTTAGAAAAGCTTTTCTAATTTTTGTCTCTCATCTGACCAGAGCACCTTCTCTCAGGAGTTAGCCAAAAGGGGTTCCTATTATAATGTCTTTCTTCTTCTGGCCTCTCATACCATAAAGTGCAGCTCATGGCAAGCAAATTTATTTTGTATAGCACATTTCAGTATGAGGACACACCAAACGCTTTACATGCTTGCTTAAAACATAGGCAAATAAAAATAGAATAAAAGCAAGTTGGAATAAAATGTAGACATATTTTTAACAAAATGAAACATGGGAAAATGGAAACTAAAAGCAAATATTATGATTTTAAAAACAGTTGGATTACAAACTTAAACTAGTGATGTTTCAGTAAATCAGTTTCATTAGAACAGTCAAAGGTAATCCTATATAAATGTGTTCTTAATCTTGATTTAAAAAACTCAGGCTTTCAGCACTGTCACAGTTTTATGGAGTTTTGTTTCAGATAAGTGGAGCATAGGAACTAAATGCTGCTTCTCCATGTTTGGTTTCTGGTTCTGGTTCTGCAGAGTAGGCTGGAGCCAGAAGACCTTAGTAGTCTTGAGGGTTGATACACTGATAACAAGTCTGTGATGTATTTAGGTGCTAAGCCATTCAGTGATTTATAGACTAACAGAAGCATTTAAAGTCGCTTCTCTGAGATACTGGGAGCCAGTGTAAGGACTTTGGAACTGGGGTTATGTTCTCTACTTTCTTAGTCTTAGTGAGGACACGGGCAGCAGCGTTCTGGATCAGCTGCAGCTCTGTGACATGGATGGCTTATTGTGATCGTATGGACAGACAGTTCAGTCTCTGCTGTGGACCTCTGCAGCTCCTTCAGAGTTACCCGTGGTCTCTGTGTCGCCTCTGATTAAGGCCTTCCTTGTCCTGTCTGTGAGCTCTGGTGTGTGGCCCTCTCTTGGCAGGTTTGTTATGGTCTGTGCTTTCCATTTGTAGATCATGGCTTTGGTGGTGCTCTATGGGAAACATAAAAGATTTTGATTTTTTATGACCCCCACCCTGTCTTGTACTTCTTATAAACGTGGTCCCTGACTTTTTGGAGAGCCCCTTGGTCTTCATGAGCTCCAGATCAGATGTAACTTGCTTAGTGGTGCTGCAGCCTCTCGGTCCTTTCAGAAAAGCTGTGTTTATATTGACGATCATACGACACTAAGGTTACATACAGGTGGACCTCATTTAAAACATTATGTGACTTTTCAAGATAATTGGTCCCACCAGAAACTTCTAGGGTTCACGCCAAAGAAGTGGATACAGATACCAGTTTTCATTTATATATAATATATATATATAATATATATATATATATATATATATATATATATATATAATCCTCATTCATTTCACCAAATTAGAATATTTTGTGCAGATGCATCACATATGCTAAGATAAAAAAACTAATTAGAATAGAATGTAACAAAATTGGTTAAAAGCAAAGGGGCTTGATGAATACTTTTGCAAAGCATTTCACCCTCTGTGGTTGAAAGGGTAGCAGGCGTATCTGACCAAAACCCCTTAGAGGAAAAATGGAGTAATGTCAAGAGGAAAATCCGACCCCAGAGCCAACAATACAGAGCAGACGAAGGCTGCTCTTAAGCACATATGTAAAGTTCATGGACATACTTTTCAGCAGGCAATCTTTTCTGAATTAAAATCCCTTTTTATCTGTATTACGTCACATTCTATGTTGTAATCAATGTTTGGATTTTTATTATTTGTAGAGCTATAGCCATCAATATGTTTGAAACCTACAGTAAAGCTCCGTGTGTAAAGATACATAGTTTTCACATTAAAATTTAATATCTATTTTATAACTAACTGAACTATTAAATAACACCTGTATACTCTAGGAATGCGCTACTTAACATATGTAATAAAACACAAAACGGTCAACAAGTAATTAACCCCTCAGGATCTCTCCGACCCCCCATTTTCACGTTTTCTCTTGCTTCCCTTGATGCGCCTTCTGTAATGATTGATAGAAATTACACAGTTGTAGTAGAAGGAGAACAATTTCACTGCAAAAGATAATAACCTGGAAAGGTGCTTAGATCAGACAGATGTAAATCAAAGTAACAGACCATTAGAGTCCTCCAAAGCCCTCTGCTCCTCAGGGGGAACAGGATATCAAAGGTGAATAGTTTCACCTCAAATAATTTTCCAAATAGGCAACATAACACATTACGTTTCAATGAGCCATGTGTCCTGAAGGTAATCTGTGATAACCATACTGTGCAGCTATATTGGATGCACAGTAATGCAATAGCACTCCTTCGCCTTGGAGGCTGTGCAAGTGAGAGATACACTTTGTCATATCTCAATGTCATCCCAGAGATTAGGGTAAATACCTTTAGAGATACTGACACACCGAAAGAAGACTAAATGGCAACGTGCGCAAATAATGTGAGAGGACGAAACTAATCAAGGAAAGTGGCTTTTTTTTTAAATAAAAGGGAACATCAGACACATCTAAACTAGCGTCTGCTTATAGAGTTTTGTGTGCAGCGTGGATCCTTCCAATGTCACTGCTTCATTTTCTGAAATTTTCAGAACTTGAAATATCCACTGCAGCATGGTTATTATATGCAATCAAACACATTTTTGTGGAGCACAGATATAGCTCTTTTTGTCAGTGCGTGATTGCAGACACGCCTTCTGTTCAGACACAGATTTCAGTGACTCAATAGATTCTAACCTGCAGTGGCAAAAAAATGTTTTCTGATGCAGTCTTTTATGTTGCAATTGTTTCATTGCTTCTTCTGAATGCACAGACTATACAGTAGAAATTAGATTAGATCAGGCAGGCATACCATACAGCAGCATCCACTGACGCTGTCTGTTCGACACTGGTGCATCGTTGCTGGACAAGGAAACTGCCAGCTACACACTCATCTCATCTCTGTCGTGCTGTAAACATCTCATCATGTTTTCTGCACAACTACAAATGTGCACTTGCTTGTAGCGGTGTTTTTTGATTTCTGTTGACTTATTTTCTTTTTTGCATTGTGGATGTCCTCTGGTATGGCTTGCCCTTGAATCCTGAACAGCTTAAAAAAAAAGAAGAGTCAAGCTCTCGGTTGCAGGATAAGGGGTGTGTTTTAACATGCTGATGATTACTGCTTTGCCATGGTCCCTGACTGTTTGGCTTATTTATTCCCACCACCAGGTCAACGCATTTTCATTGTTTTCTGTCTCTGTGAGCATCATTGCAAGAAATAGACATAATTCAGGCGCCATTGTATTCCTCTGCACGATCTAAGGCCTTTAGTAGCTTTTTAGATTTACAGTTTTCAACACAGATTTTATATGTGGAAAGTGTTGGAAAGCAGATATTTTCTCTAAGAAAATTGGGGAAATATGTGGTATACATTAGGTGACATAATGAACTAATCTCCTACTTAATCATTTGGTCAGAATATATGGTACAGTCATTACTCAAAGGTATGTCATTAAATTGTTTAGGCGAAAACAACCAGCTGATCATTCCAACTTCTTTTGTGTCTTTCTTTTTTCATTAATTATGATAGTCCAAAAATCTAAACATATCAGAGCAATACAAACAATCAGGGTACAGTATTGCCGGTGCAGGGTACTGCACCGGCAATACTTCCTAAGAAGCTACAAGCATCAAAATATGCCTTAGCATCTGATAGATTGAAATCCATCCATCCATTTTCTAACATGTCTATTGCTATGCCACTGCATGAATGTACCAGAAAAAAAAACACTCGCCTGAGTGCAAAAACTGAAAGGTAATTGATGTTCAAGTCAAAAGGCCGGTCAATTTACAAGATCATATAGAATACTGTGCAATTGCATAAATCAGATTAACACTCCTGGAGAAGATGAAGTGTGAAAATAGTCATCAGCAAAAATTTTAATCATCAAGTTGAAGAACTGTATGATTTGCATGGATGTCCAAACACACTCCCTGAGAAAATCAAAGTGTGCAAATAGACATTAGCATGTCATGTAGGAAATAATTCTCAATTGGATAAACATGTGACAGATTATGAACTGGACGGGTGGCTTATTTGATTCTCAGTAGGGGGCAACAGCCTTCACAGCTTTGGAAGAGAAGCTGTGAGAAGTGTGTGTGTGTGTGTGTTGTGGGGGGGGGGGGGACTGCTCATTTTGGGTGGATCTGTGTCGATACATCTACCCCTTTTCTGGACTCTTGTAGCATAAACCGTGTCTAGATCCTGTAGATGGCATCCCACAATCCCCTGTGCCTGACCTCCCCACCTGTGCTAAATCCTTCCTCTCCTGTGCCGTAGAGAGGTAGTTTGGGAGGAATTAGGTTCATGAAATGGGCTACGAATTGGAGAAGGGCCAAATTGACCTGGAGCGTGTGTTCAGTAGCAGTAACATCAGTCAGAAGAACAAATTTTCTAAAAAGCTATTTGAGAGGAAATAGTATTTTTTGTCTGCAGCCCAGTGAGACTTTAGCAGATACCAGGGAGGTTGGACAGACTACGGCAACTGCTCTCTTTTATCCTTTGAGCCAGATTTAGAAATTCTGGCAGCCTTTTGGAAATCCCAGATAAAAGTCTACACTGCTTTGGTAAAGTACACACAGATTTTCTGCTTTAAGTTACAAATGCTCACTTAGCTAACAAAGCTAGTGGCTTACTCGCTAATAACATAATTATTTTCATTATCATGAAATAATTGTAAAGAAATGTTCTAGATGACACCATTGTTAGAGGTGCACATGCATCAGCAGTGCAGTAGTGTTAATGACATTTAATCAAAAAATGTACTATTGTTTGACAGTTTATTTGCATTTTGTAGACCGATTTGAAGCAAAGAGCACAGCAGGACCTTCCAAAGCCTTCGGGTTCTTCTCAGGAGTTAAATTTTGCCACAATTATTTATACTAACAACACTATGAGCAAATGATGATTCACTGTAAGTTTCTGGGTGTGTCTTGTGTGAGATAAACATGTTGCTGTTAATTGAAAAATCTGTGGAACGTTACCCTGAACCTGTTTCGCTTTAATTATCCTACTTCTTTATTTATCTTCCATTGTCAAATGAACCTTGCAGTTCTTTTTGCACTTCTGATAGTGTTGCAGATATGAAGCGGAGCATTGTGGGTAGCGTGTGGGATCTGTGAATCTTGATCAATGGCCACTCCAGGCAGAAATGCAATCAAAAGATATTTTATTGTTCTGTTTTTTTTTTATTTTCTTAAAGAGAAATATAATGGCTCTATATTGAGATGAGCAGACATTTTCAAAAGTTTTACTTTTCATTTTAACTGGGTTTTATTATCACACAAAAAGATTCAGCGTCATTTGTCCCGGATTCATAACTGTATCCAAGACTTCAGCTGCTGCTCGCATTTCTCTCATCATATTTGTAAAAATAACAGCTCAACAACACGGCAGAAATAGGATGATGGCTGCGAGTGAATCAGGGAGTGTGAATGTGTCCTGTCCATCTGTCGTAACCCTGTTTATAGTTGTTTCTCTGCTTATTGATTTTGTCAATAATCTCTTTGGTTTCGCGTTCCACCTCGTCTGCTCGCTGCCTTGCTGCTGATCGAACTGCTGTCCCCTCTGACCTCTCCTCGGCGGCTCTTTTTAGAACCTCCCAGGCAGCCCGCCTTCTGTTTCGATATTTGGGAAGAACAGTCTCTGCTCTGTACAACATTAGAATCTGACACGTATCCATATGTCGAGGTGTGACGCTTCAGTGTACACAGGATCAGGTTTCGTGTCTTAGCCAAAAACCTGGGCAGTGGCAGCTGTTTCGACTGCTGGTTTGAGGTCAGTTTTCAAATGACATGGTCTTTGTGCATGCATGTTTGTTGCAGTAGTAAGCTGTAACAAACTGTGTTCATTATCAGTCTAATAATCAGTCTAAAGGAATTATTCACTGTCAAATTATTATAGATCAAAAGGCTAAATTTTAAAATGCATTTTTTCAAAAGATTTAGTTTATTAGCTAAAAGAAAACTCTCCAAACTAACCTTTCCCTATGTGAAAGCAACAGCTATTGCTGAACATGTGTTTTAACCGGCTGTGAGTCTTTTACGAATCAAGAAGCTTTATTGTCATTATGTGTTATCATAACGACATTTTTGATGCTTAGGTTGCACATAATTACACTATGGATGAGTTTTGGTCCACTCATCTTTGGGGAATTGTTTTAATTCAGCCACACTGGGGAATATTGAGCATGATTGCCCTCTTTAATGTCACAGCATTACTGTTGGGTTTAAGAGCAGACTTTGACTAGGCCACTGCAAAACTTCCTTTCAAAGGTGGACTTGCTGGAATGCGTTTGATTATTGTTCTTCTGTATAAGCCAAGGATGATTGAGTTTTAGGCAGTACATTCTGTGTCAGGATTTACTCACAAGGGACTAAATTCACAATTTCATGAATGATGGCAAGTTGTCCAGATCCTTAATTGGCCCAAGACCATCACACTACCTCCACCAAGTTTTACTAGGCTACTGGAAAGGTTCAAGGCCCATGTTTTTGCCACCCATGGATAATGATTTTCATTGTTGTGTACTTCATGCTGTCAGAAGCATTATATTCAAGTGATTTCTTGATTCTATAAGTCTAAGAGTCATCCTTGTTTTGTCTAGTGAAACTGAACTTTATTTGTTGAAAAATATGGCTAATCACATTTAATTCCTGATCTGACAAGGGAGCTTGTTATCATAGGGGCAGGTTGATTTGGAAAGTCTTTTTTTTCCATTGACAAATGGAATCACTGCTGGAAATCTGCTTTTTGTTTTTACTCTTTTTCTTCGTGTGATATTGAATTCTTTTTTTCATTATCTGAAGCATTTTAATGTCAATAAAGCAAGAACAGAGAAAATCTGTAAGGGGACAACATCCTTTTTCACAGCACTGTAAAAGGTGATATAAAAGAAAAGGTCACACATTTTCATTTATTTTAGTGATCTACATTTGCATGTTTGCTTTCTTTGATCTAAAATGTGCAAAACACTGAGGCCCTAAAGTATTCTTAGTTTGGAACAAGAGCTGATGCACTGCTATTATCTGAAAGGGGGACTCATGTTCATTTTTTCCCCTTCACTCAATGCAGACCGGTGAAAATAAAAGCAGTGATCTACACAAAAAAAGCTTGTGGCGTGATGTGTGACGCACAATTCAGTATTTACAAAAATGAACGTTGTGTATAAGTGTGCTGTAATCCAAGCAAACCTTGGACCTGCAAAAGCAGTCATGTTGGTTTGGACTGTGGGGGGAAGCCAGAGCACCCGGAGAGAACCCACCCATGCATGCACAGGGAGAAGATGCTAACTCCATGCAGATAGACCCAAAGTCAAACCCGGGATTCAAACCCAGGTCCATCTGCAACAGTGTTACCAACTTCACCCGTGCAGCCCTCAATATATGAGCATTTACAATTATTTTTTATTTATCCCTTTCAAATATACTTATATTTAAAATCTCTCCACTGACAGCAAAGAGTGAAATTCCTTGTGTAAGCATAAACTTGGAGAATAGAATTTAATCTGATTCTGATACACACATTCAACAGGCTCAGATTCAGAATTTGAGATATTAACAATTAATATTGAAATGTGCATGATTGGTTATTTAAAAGCTTTCTGGGTTTCTAAAAAAAAAAGCTAAATCTGACCAAGTCAATTATTTGACTAACCTGAGGATGCTCACATATCTGCCACAAGCTGTCTTAAAAGGGCTCTCACACATCCTGGAATATTCTGGAAGTTGATTTAAAGCTTTTCCTCTTCCTGTTTTTTCACCACCACGCAAACATAAATGAACAGGATAAAACAAAACATTGACGCATTCAAATGTGTGCTGAACAAAATATAATTAAAATATGTTGTCCAAAATATGTTTTTTTTAGTTTGAGGTGACTTAACTAACCCGTACCATATGTAATTAAATTGTGAGATATAAAAATCTATTTTGTTAGCATTGAGTGCTGTGTGAGGGGTTGTAATTATCCTTCAGAACCATACCTTTTGTTTCTTTGACAGTTTCCCCATCGGAAATATAACACATTTTTGGGGAAAAAAACCTGCCCACTAATAATGGGAATGAGAGTTTGATTTGGCTAAATTGGAACTCCAAAAAAAAAAAAAAAAACACACACACACACACAAAATGATCTGTAGAAAATGAAAGGATCAAATAAAAGCTCAGATCAGTTAACCTCAGTTTTGCAGTGATGAACACACATCTGGACCATTCTGGTTCTCAGATAAGTGGGTTACAGACATGCTCTCCAAGACAACGACTTGCATGTTGTCTTGATCCCCTTGAAGTAACTTGGTGTGTCTTAATTACGGCTCCAGTTATTTGAATTATCAATGTGGAAAATGTGACAATCATATGCAAGCTTTAAAACACCTCCCTCAGAACTTGGCATTTCCGTCACGATCACAGTGCAGTAATTAAACGGGCTTTGTGTGTGCATGGGATCATTGCTTTTAGCTGATTAAGAAATTATAGCAAAGACTACATAAAATCAAGACAACCAACCCAACATAATTAGCTGCCCTTAGCATTTAAACCGCTAACAATTGTTGGAGGTGGTTTTTCTTACATAATCAGCAATTAAAAAAAAAGAAAATGCATCACCAGGTTAACACATTCATTCTCAGTATATTTTGTATTGTTTTTTAATGTAACATGAACAGTTGTGTTACAATATTATTTAATTTTCAGTCGCCTTATATATTAAATCCAAGAATAATAGGTCAAAAATAAATCCACAGCTGTTTTATTTATTTATTTTCTATTTCGCTACCAAGGGCAAAAAGAGCAAAAGGTCGTTTCACTTGCCACTAAACCATTAGCTTGATTCAAATTTATTAGAATTTGTCTTTAAATCAATTAATAAGCCTTGACAGGAATATTACATCAAGGTGCAAACTAAAGTATGAAGGACGTGCTGAAACTTAACGATTTAATTATCTCATGATGTCATGTGAATATAAAACAACTCATTCCTCCCGTGAGAGCGGCACTCAGGACACAAAGCGCCGGAGACAATCCTCCAACTGCGAAAAAGAATCTGTGACAATTGTCTGTGTTTATAGCAAAGACTTTGCCCTCGGAGGCTTCACCTTCAGAGTGGGGCTATTATGTTTCTCCTGATATGGGCCTGATGCTAATCAGTGTGGATTGTATTTTATGCCTCGAGGCAGGAAAATGTGCTGATGAGGAGCCCAACAATAAATGAACCTTATCACCTAATGGCATCTTTGCCCACCTTGTGACTAACTGAAAGGCCCCTGCTAAATGTCACAGGCAGGCAGAATGCACTCATGAGATAATGAGAGAAACGAATGATCCACAGATGGATTGGTCACTCATAATCATTGCTGATAGCAAACTGAGGAGCCTCTAGGAAATGCTATCGGATACTTCAAATACCATAGTGACTCATTAGCATGTTGATATTTTGCTTTATTTTGAATATATACAATATGTGAACCGCATCTTTTTTTTTTTTTTGCACTGTGGTTGTAGCTCTTGCAAATCTTCCCAACCCTAAAATTAAGTCCTTCTTTTCCTGACGCATATTCAGCTGTGGTATGGTGACATCAACATACACCTGAGGGTAAATGAAGAATTGTGCATATTAATAGGAATTATGTCTGATCATGCAATGCATAAAATCACAAACCCATGGAAGAGATACTGGTTTTTAAGAAGGCGATGCGAACACAAACTGGACGTTGCATCCAGAGGTTTGTCCAGAGGGCTAAAAAAAAAAAAAAAGCCCTGACACCTTGATGTTTTTAACGATAGCATATTCAAAATTTTTTCAAATTATTTAACAATTCTAGAATTTACAGTAGATTCAAAGACCTTGACAAACACACCACTTGTCATCAGACAAAATAAATATTAATTGCTTGATGGTCCTGTCAACAGATCTGTAATTAATTTAACAATTTCTTCAGCTTGGGTCGTTTTTTTTTTGGGGTAAACATCTTTTGCACGGTGCAACTTTTTGCACGTCCGTTTTCGCAAGCGATTGGCAAATTGCCACATTGCTTGAAAGAGCAACCGATTAAACTGGGCTGCTCAGTTGGAAACACTGCACATCGGATAAAGCCTCCCTCGCTAAACATTCCCATCATACTGCAAAGCTGCAAAGACGTGCTGCCTCCAGGCTCCCTCTGGCCATTCAACAATCCCAAGCGGATGCGGCGGTATCCCTCACAGCTGTGAGTGTACGAAATGAAGCTGTCAGCGCGGGACGACGGGAGGTCTCCTGCTGCGTCAGCACTACCCATAAAATCTGCGCCGGACGTCCCCTCACACCGTTCTTTACAAAACCATAGTGGCAGGTGAGCTCAGAGAAGTGACTCTGTTGTAGGCCTAGCATTGCTTAAAATGTAAATAATATCTCACCTTTATATCCTTCTCCTCAGAAGTGATTCCGGAGCCCTGCTCACACTATTAGGAGCCGCTGCAGGCTGGTCGCACAAACCTTACGTCGTCTCTACTTCACGCCTTGACCCGCGAAGCCTCTGCACCCTGTACAAGCCAGCCCACGTGTATTTACCACACTTAGCAAGTTAGGTGCGTTTTTACAGAACACATGGAGATAGCATAATCTACAATGCATCGACTGGGTGGCTGTAAACAAATTGCCCTTCAAGGGATCAATGAGGTTCTTCTGAATCGTTATCGTACCTCAAAGTACTTTGTGAGAGGGGCTCATTTCGGCCTGAAAAAAACCAACAACAATTAAGTGATGTAACAAGATATCCACAAGAACTAAATATTTCTCACCTTCTAAAAGAGTTTGTACCAAGTGTTCTTTGCTTAATAAATAGTGCATAAAAGTTATATAAAGGTGAATGACATGATTGGAAAGGAAAACAAATGTTTTAATCAAGGCAGTTTAAGGAACGTAGTGTTGACTCACGTAAGTATTAACTATGATGAGTTACCAACAAAAAGCAAACACTTAAAGGCCTTAGATTGGCATTTTAAACCTAGTTCAGCTTTGGGTGTATTCTTCAGGTTGCCACTATTCTGCTCTTTAATGTTCCCTCTAAACCTGGCAGCATGACTTGGCATGTTTCTAACAAAACAAAGAAGCAAATGTTGTTTGTGGATTCTAATTGGGGATGAAAAATCACAACAACCCAATACAATTCACTGAGCTGGCAACGTAGGTTTTGTCCTCCCACAACATAATTTCCCAAATGCGGTACCATTCAAACAAAATGCCAAATAAAAATATTCTGATTGTGATTTGGCCCAAAACGAAATTAAAATATGTTTTTTAGCTCGTCCAAATGTTCAAATTGTGTTTAGTTTATGTGTTCTTGTTCATTTCTTTTTGTTTTGCGGTAAAAGCAGAGCCGTGCTGCCGCGGGCTCCACAATCGCTCCGAAATACTACTTCTGGGGCCCCGCCTTGTCTTGAGCTAGTCCCACCTTGATGTCACTTCGTGGTTCTTCGAGGAGAAGTTTCATTTTAAAGTTCTTAGCAGCAGAATTACTGCATGTTTTGACATGAAAATGCATCTAGTTCTTCCCTTTATTCACCTGCCAATATTGATATCCTTCTATCAGCCAGATAAATCAGCATATGCGTGTGTGTGTGTGGGTGGGAGTGTGCGGGGGATTGTGTGTCTTCAAGATGGAAATACTCTGTGGAGCAGGGCTAAGTAGGCGATCACTCATTTTGAGTAAAGGCAGAGGTGAAATGTAAGTAAATGCCGTGAATGTGCACGGCTGCCCAAGTGCCAGATGCTGAGAGCTGGTGCCAACGCAGCAAGTGAGAGACTCATTATTTTAGGAATCCGTTGGCCTTTCTCTGATGACTCTGTTGCTCATTTAAGCCACAAGGTCTGTTGGAGACTTTCTTACATCAGGGAAACCTGCCAGTTGGGAACAGCTCCCGATTCATTATAGCCATTAGAAAAAAAAAGAAGAAAAAAACATATTTAAAAAAAATAACAGTAAGAATAGGACCATAGGGAGACAGTTTATGGTATTAGGGAAAGGAAAACAGTTTCCCGTAAGCAGCAGATTATGAAAGCATTAAGCAACAATTACCGTAATGAGAGTTATTGAAGCGGTAAGGTAGCATACAAGCTGTGTGCATCTGGCTGCTGCATCTGGCTGCAGCGGCAATCCGTTCAAAGAGGGAAGGCGGGAAGACATTCATTTGTTATAGCTGCTCCTTTCCCCGTGAATAGAGAGATAGCATGTCCGTAATTGTCATGTACCGAAAAACGGTCTCACAGGCAACGTGTTGATGCATGCGCTGCGACGGATACTGGGTGTACTGTCAGAAATGTTAAAGATGTCGTTTAGGCAGGAAATGGCAGTGGGCGATTTGTGGCCCTCCACGTTTGTTAAGACATCGGAAGATAAGACGGAGATCTTTAACGTTCATTTTGGCCAACAGAAAAACAGAGAAAAGCCAAACTTGGCTCTGCATGACCTAAAGTAAATGTTGTTATTTAAGCTAATGGAGCAATTTAGCTTAAATCAAAGAATAAAGGCTCCTGCTACAACACACTTATAATGAGAATTGTGTTATGCACAATAGTGAGTTTTGACTTGTAGAAAAGGGTAATAGGAAAAGGGTGATCAAAATGACAACTTTTTGTGGTAAATATTAATTCTTTTTTTAAAGGATATCCTCCTTTCATCTCAGAGAAACTGTTTCTCTCTCCTCAAGGATATTGCATTCTGTGGTAGCCATGAGCATCAGAAGAAAAATCCAGCAAATAAAAGAATATAAAGAATATAAAGTATATAAATATATAACAACACACAGAGCAGACAAATAAAAATAGCAGTGTCAGTGATGTAGCTGGCCACTTCACCCCTCCGCCGCGTTGTACTTTTTGTGTAATCAAGTTCTGAAATCACTGGCAGCTAAAAGGGCCCCTCTGCGACTAAACGTTTTGTTATGAGCTCATGTCAATTTGTACCTGCCTTTGGGTCATTTGCGGTTCTGATCCTTGTGTGGGATTAGAGCTACCAAATACGTGGTAATGTAGTTGTCATAAAAAAACATGTGTAAATAAATTGAACTCGTTTGACAGATTGAGCTTTTTTTTTTTGGCAGTTAATCTCAATAGGTCACGAAAATAGGAAAAAAGAAACAAACCCAGCCATGCAGTAGTGTAATAAATGTTGTTCAGGTAAATGTTTGTTTACAGGTACAAAACAGAGGTAGGAAGGAGCAAAATGACAAAAAAAATGTAAAAGTGAAAAGAGGCAAATTAACTTGAAACCTACATACAAAATTCTAAAGAGAACGGATAAAATATTCACCAAAAAAAAGAAAAAAGAAAAAACTAAACAGCATCACCGATCAAAAAAATCTCTGGTTTAATTCATCCCTGTCCCAATGTACACTCCTGTTTTCTGCCCAGGCTTTGCTATTTACTTCATTCTTACTTTTATTTCACACCAATTCGTATTCAAACCACCAGTTTTGTTTTTTGTTACATACTTCCATGAATTATAGAGATTAACAGTCATGGAAATCCTTAAATTCCACTTTTAATTTGAAATAACTGAAAATAATAGAAAATTAGATTTTCTAAAGGCTTTAAATTGGACAACCTATTTACATTTATTTTGATGAGGGCTAATCAGGACTTCCTGTTATCAAATATCTCTGAGCAACCTGTTGCTCAAAGTCATTTATTGCATTATGCTGCACTCATAAACATGGTTTAATGACAAAAATATTTACATATAAATCAATTTCATCAACAATCTGTAAAAAAAAAAAAACGCACTCTGAAGAATAAATGATGGCCTTCTCGTTGAGCGACGTCTGTTACAAATTTAAAGAAGCAATGTGGTTTCCAGGTGTCTATGATTAAGATTTATTCAGCATCATTTCATCATTTTATGGTTATAACTCCCCTGGGATATAATTAATGTAATTAGGGATTGTATCTATTTTAATCCCACAAAGGTCTGCTCACTCCCATTTGGAAATCAAAGAAAAAAAATAAAAAGACAAATCTTATCTCCGTCTATGATTTAACCCGAGATGGGTGTGTTTGAAAAAGGACGAGATTAAAAGTTTCAGAACCACCGTAAGCTTCCACAGAACCACCATGAAGGGAACGTGAAACGAGTGCCTTGTTTGGGGTCAGAGGCTGAACCAACTTGCCTTTCTGCTTCAGGGTGCCACCTCAAGCGTTTCTCTCCGGTCCAGAGGGATAGCTGGCTTCTCCGCTTCAGCACTGGTTCTGTCTGATCTAATATCAACGGGACACCGGCAGCGGTTCTGGTTCTGGCTGAGTTTGTTGCACGTCCTGGTGATTCCCACACCGGGTTAAAGAAAAATGAAAACACTTTTGAAGAAAGTTAATAAATTCGTGTTGTGCTGCGGAGGAATAGCAAAACAAAAATCTTGTGGAAATTTCACCCGAAAATGAAAAGAAAATAGGATTTCATGCAATCAAAACTGAATGCAAAAAAAAGCCTTTTTTTCAAAGTTTTTGTAATTTGTTTCTAGGAATTTCTATTTATTTTTATGTTTGTTTGTATTAATCTAAGAAAAGCAACATATTTCCCATCTGTGTACACAAGCATTCCTCAATCATAATGCTTTTTTTTTTTTTTTGGTCATATTTGTTGTTAGAGATTATACTCATATTGCCGGTCGGTGCCGTCATAAATGACCATGTAGACCCTCTACCCCCTTGTTATACAACAAATTTCATGGTACATATGATGGAAATAATAATCTCACAGCCCTCTATATTCTCACACCCTCCCTACATTGTTGGGGAATGAATGCACGTCGTTGAATACACCACCCGCACTGCACACCTCAACCCATTTAATCAGGGCGTGGGATTAAGGCTGGAGCGGCCCCCTCCCAGACAAGATGCACTGTAACGCGACTCTCTACCAGGAACTCAAGATGGATGGGCCGGGCCCTCGTCTGGATGGAACGCCTCCATTGTGCTGTATGGCCTGGTGGAGCCCATCAATCAGGGTGGCACCACAGGTCTGGGCTGAGGCTGTGTAATGATGCGAGCAGCATGTGGCCAGGCCATCCCTTGCCACTCAGGTGTAAAGGTCTGCCCTGTCCGGCGGTCCCCTCAGCTCCTTCCCTGCCACCATCCATCAAATACCGTCCGTGTTCATGGGACGCGACAGATTTCAATAGATTTGTTAACTTTGCGTAAAGGTAAGTTGTTCATAAAGTTCAAAAAAAAGCTCATGAGAGCGGAGCTTGAGCTACCGTCGATGGAAAACTAATATTTTTGAAAGAAAATGGAGGAAGTGAAAACCCGGCATCAGGAAACTGCCGCCGTCCATTTCCACGTCACCCCCTACTTAAGGTGGTGTAGATCCTTCAATCTTTTCCTAATGCTCATTAGAGGACATATTTTATTGCACATTATGTGCTTTATACCCCTCACACAAACACATTATGCTCCTGGATGAAAGTGGCCTTATGAGTCCCATAAACCAGGCCTCATGAATATGAGTGTAAAAGCCACGGCTGAGTCTGGACTCTTTTTTTTTTTTGAGGGGAAGGTCATTTTGTTAGAAAGCATGCGCTGCAAAAATGTATGCTTATAAAAATGCCTTCGGTTTCCCAGCTGCTAAAATACATCTCCGGCTGCCTAATGGACTTCTGGAAGCAGGCTTGGATTTCCAGAGCGTTATGGGTTCGAATTAAGGCGAACCCATTCTGTGGTCAATGATTTGTTTCGTCCTGTCATCAGGTGGGCAGGACTTTACCCCCCAACGGCCCCCAAAGCACCATTATCAGAGAAATTATTTCTCCGTTTCAACTACTCTAAATTGGGTGTAATTTTAGGGGTTGATGAGGTAAAGAACCACCGACAAAATTGACTTTTTTTTCTCCCCCTGTCATTGCACGTTTTTATTATTTTTTTTCTGTTAATATTGAAAAGTTAAGGGTTTGATTTAAGCTTTCTCTCCTGCCAAATATCGCCGCTGAGCTGTCTGTTGGCGTGTGACAGGTCCCTGTATGTGACTGCGGCTGGCTGAATGAGACTCGTAGGGTAAAGGCTGTTTGAGTGCTCGGTATGAGAAGAAAAGAGCTTCATAAACTGCTAAATTCCATTTTGCAAGCAGAAATCATATTAAACAGCTTAATTTGCCTTTGTTTTAAGCAAAGGTAGTCAGCTGGTCATTCGGCTGACCAGCTCTGCGAAGCAACAAGTGTAACGAGTACTGCGTTAATTTGTCCTCCATACATTTTAGAAATCACTGCAACAGTTTCTCTGGCAACCGTGTGAATAAGAAACATTTTGTGATTTTTGAAGCGTTATCTATTATCTATTACAACCTTGATAGAGCTTGATAGTGGCAAACAATGGCGAATACTGCTAAATCTTCCTGATTGGCTAATTAGAAATCAAAAAGAAGATCTCTTTTCAGGTCAGTGAATGCATCACACTAACTTGTTGCGGCGACAACACTCTTTGTTGGAGAAAATGACTCACGAAAGAAAGACTCCGTTGTTTTTAAATGTGAAGTCAGATGAAGCACAGAAGGGTCGTAAGAAGCTTCTAGAAAGGAAATGCTTTTTCAGTGGAGGCCCGTTCATTCTGACAGCTGCCGTTAAACCTCCTTTTTTCCGAATACACAACGTAATGACTACTGTCAGGATGGAAGGACCATTTTACCCAGTATTACAAAAAGTGTTTCTGAGCAGGATTACCAACTATAGCTTTAAGCTAAAAGTCTTTTGTCTGATGCTTATGGTTATTAATTCTAAGTAATTGAGCTAATGATGCTAATTGTGCTGCTATAAAATACTGTAGATAGTTTTAAAGGCTCTACTGCTCTTTCTCACACAGAAGGGGTGATGCTGGCTTTGATAATTGAATAATAATAATGATCAATCCCCACAGAAAGGCCGTTTTAGGCTCTCATATAGTTACAGTAAATTAATTAATTATTTAACAATATAACAGAAAAATTTAAGTTCTTTGTCTGAAATATGAATGTTGAAACAACTCTTATTCTTTTTAAAGAATGCCTTGTGATATTATACTTAATTCTACATTTTGAGGTGTGCAAAAGGAGGAAGAGTGAGCTATAGCCTGTCTTGTGAAGGAGTGTGTGAGATGTTCTCTAATCACCATAGTTGGGTTTTATTCTGTAGAAGTTTGGAATATTTTTTTATATTCAGCAATGCAGAATGAGAAGGATCTGTAACTTTTGGGTTCTTTTGAGAAATCACATAAAAACGATTCATGTAGAAAAAAAGTTGTTTTTTGCTTATATTTATTCTAGAGCAACTAGAATCAGTATCAGCAGATCGGATCGCTATAAAATCCATGAAATGTCTGATCAGTGCTGCTCTAATATACAGATACATTCATCTACACATTTATGATTTCTTGATATACATATTCATTTTTAATGGCATAGATAAATGCCAAAGGATTTTATTGTCTTCATTGTTTCCAGTCACAGCAGCCTATGATTAAAAGCTAAAATTACTGACCTGATCTGAATGTGGAATTACAGCAACGTCCAAATTTGAAAAATCTCAAACCACTTTGTAAAAATATAATAATCAGTGGGTAGAAAAACCAGGGATGAAAGGCAAGTATTGCTGATAGTTTTTCTTTTGTTTTTGGTGTACAGTATGTGTATCATGTAATTATGTATATTTGTTGGTATACGTATGTTGGAGCATCCCCATATCTCCACAGGTTTATTGGGTCATATAAAAAATATATTTAGTATTCAAATAATATACTACGTATGTACATGATTTCTGAAATCAAGTAAACAACAATGTAGGGTGTATTTGATGTAGGATGAAGGAGTCGGGATAATATTGTCACAATCCTCAGTTTTTGGATCATTCCTTCACTTATTTCTAGTGTTCCATCTATTTATTGGTTCCTTGTATCCTGCTTCTGTTAGATTTCAGTTTTCCTCTCTGTCTGCCCTGCCATCTTTCCTCCTTCACTTTCCTTGCTGGCAGCTGTCACTTTAATCATTGATTCATTGTCTTCACCTGTGCTTCTGATTTCCCGTTTGTCCTTCCCCTCAATTGAAAGCCTCCTGTCTCTCTTCACTAATTGTCAGATCCTCCGCTGTGTTCTCCAGTTTTGGATTCCCTGTTGTTCTGTACTAATTTGGACTTTATAAGTGTTAATCTCTTCATTAAACTATCGTCACTTCATCGTGCTGCTTCTCCACTCTGGTCCAGCTACTCCACCTCGGCAAAACATGACAAATACAACTTTACACTTCTGCACACTCCTTTGACCAGGCAAACAAGGCTTTTATTTATTTATTTAGGAGATTTTTCACAGCTCTAGAGGCTCGCTTTTTAACACAGTAGGCAGACAGGAAGGGGGGTGGAAGAGGAGGAGAGACATGCAGCAAAGGACCGCGGGTCAGAGTCAAACCCAGGTCGACCACGTCGAGGACTTTGGCCTCCGCACATGGGTCGCGCTACCCACTGCACCACCAGCACGCCCACAAGGCTTTTCTTTCATCGTGTGTGTTATGTGCATGCATGGTGATAAATAAATAAATCCAATCCAAATTCCCAAAACTGGGATTTAAGAACTTTTTAATATGTTTATATTCATTTTTTAATTCTGCATCATTTCTTTATTTAAGGCAAATCATTAGGGAGCATTTTAATGTTCTATTATGTTGATTGTTTAACTTACACTGAACGGGATTTCACACTTTCTGGAATTGAATGGGTAATATCCCCTCAAATCCTTGTAAGCCTTTAAATCCCCGAGAATGGAAAAGGGAAAATTCCCGGTGTCGTCGCAGCGTTGCTTCTTTTTTTCCATGTCACATCTTGTTAATCTAATCCCTATTTGGGCATCTAATCAGGGAGACCTTTCTGGATGAACTTCATAATTAAAGAATGTATCATTATCCCGACTTTAATTACATTACTATGTAACTTTGTTTTAATTAAAACACCCTTCCCCGTTGGGAGCAGAGTTTGACAGACTTTCGTGTGCCAGGGTGTAAAAGCAATTTCCTACCTTGCGCAAGCATGATTATCACCAAGTTCACCTAAAGAACTCCATGACCATGAAATTCAGGGAATGGCGACGGGAGGGGAAATCTTTTCTCATGTCACGGCATGCAAATTGCTAAAAGTCCATGCGGCGTTGCTGCGTGCGGCTGCGGGTCTCCTTAAAGCTTTTCAGCTTCCCTATAGCATGTCCGGTGTAATCAGGGGGGTTAATGGAAGCCTATTACAAGAGGTGGTGAGGGTGAACATCCTTTTTTGAAAAGAGAGGGGCAATGTCCAGAGATTATTAAGATGTGCTTCCAAGACATAATAAGGGTTCCAGCACATTACATACACCTCTGTACGTCATTGGGTTTTGTCAGGCATAAAAACAGTCATTTTACTAATGTGAACACACCACTCTTCATTGCCATGGTAATGATTGGGAAACTGGGGTGCAGTCCAGTCGGGTCATAACTGTGTCACGGATGATGGCTCCGGTTTGCTGAAACACCATAGATGGCACTGTTGCACCGCACCGACAGGATGACTGACAGCGTATTAATGTGCCAGTCAAGGAGCACAGATTGTGGTGCCGGGCTATATCTGTGCATTTAGAGAAAAAGGGCTCCTGGCAACTGAAAAAAAAAAAAAAAAAAACGGGAACTGCTTGCCCTCCTTTTTTGAATCCTCCTCTTTTCAAGTAAGAGCTCGTATTCATTGAATTTTGCCGCGGAATTATGTCCTGACAGAACAAGTGAAGCTTTAACATGACAGCTGGATGTTTATTTTGTTGATGTTCAGCCAATTTGTGGGGAGAAAATTTGAATTTCCTGTGAGGCTTCAGGTGCTTGTTTGCTGTGAATTACACACACAGGAATATTAGATGTCATTCACCTTGACAAGCCCATTTTCTGCTCTGTCATTCCACCTGCAGGTAAATCATAGTTTTATGGAGGCTTTTATTAGAATATGCAGAATGCACAGATTGTTATTTTCATAAATTTTCAACAACTTTTGCTTAACAACCCCCCCTCCCAACTAAATTTACATGTTTATTGAAAATATTTTGGTCATGCACGTTAATTATGCTTCCAGAAAATGCATTACATTAATATCTGCAATTGCTCATGGTATTTTATGAAACTAAATTAGCTGAACATTGTGAGTCCTAATTGTAGAATTTACTAATTAGACCAGTAATTTCCACCATCTAAAAAGCTTTAATTTGGGCCCTCCTTTGTGCAAAAAACATTTCTGAAAGAGGTTTTAAGCCTCTGCTGGGGATGAAAATTACTGCTGAATATTTTAACCATATGTGGCTCCTCAATAAGCTATTTACCGAGGCAAACAGCTCTGCGTATGCAAGGCCACAGAGGCCTTCGACAGGTCTGTGGACCAGTCTAGTGGCTCTCCAATTAAATGAAGTGATGTTTTAATGAGCCTGGATCCAAGAGACTGCAACAGCTTTCTCCTCTGACATCTCTGCTGCTGCTGCAAAAAAAAAAAAATTAGGGTGAACGAAATCTAGAACACCTGATTCTGATTAAATATGTAATAGAGTGATATGTGAGAGCTTGCCTGCAGAGATAATCATCATTATAAAGCTTTGAAAAAGTATTCCTACCACTTGAACCTGATGACATTTTGCCTTGTTGCAACCACAAACGTAATTGTATCTTTTATTACGATCGTCTGTGATAAACCAACCAAAGCAGCATATCATTGTGAAGTATAATAAAAAAGTCCATGGCTTTCTTTACAAATAAACATCTGAAAAGATTATCTTTGTGCCAATATAGAGTAGATATACCTTTTAAAATGGTGTCTCTACCAGCTTAGGACATCTAGAGAGTGAAATGTTTCTCCATTCTTTGGAAGATAGCTCAAAAATCAGGAAAGTCAGAATTTCTGGGGGCTTCTATAAACAGGAACCCTTTAGCCCTGGTTTTATGTTCCCTTCAGCCCTGGTTTTATGTTCAGAGTTTGTCTTGCAGGAAGGAGAACTTTCATGCTAGTCTCAAGTACTTTGAAGGATAGATGATTTTTTTCCCCCCTGGCACAATTTCTCTGTAACCTGCATCCACCAAAGAAAAAAAAACATTTCCACGGCATAATGCGGCCTGCCACAACCACCTTTTATGGTGGGGATGGGGTGTTCCAGAGGATGTGTAGTGTTAATTTGACAAATAGTGTTTTGCATGTAGCCCATAAAGTTACATTTTGGTCTTATGTGACCAGAGGCTGGGATTAATACTGAGATTTTGAGTATCCCTACCAAAATTCTGACTTAAATCTGACCAAGAATCTGGAGGGGGCTAAATATTAAGGTGATGGCAAGAGGCCTTCAGGTCTCAAACACTTCGACCACAACGATAAATTATTAGAATACCAGTGGAAACATGCAAAAGCAAATTGCAAGAAGGGTATTGGTTGCTGTATTGCCAGTAAAGATTTTTCCGTTCATTATTGAGACAGGTAAAATATTAAATATCCATTTTTTTTTATAATAATTTTTTTTTAAATAACTCCTTTTATATTGTTTCGATAAAATATAACAAAGTTATTGGTTTATTGGCAATATGTTTTAAATATAAATCCTCAAAGGTGTTGGCTTTTACTGTGTAATAAGATTTACTAAATAGGTGGATTCATTTAGAGGCAGAGTAATGGGGGCACCACTGGTTTAGGTTTTTATTTGTAAAAATAAAAATTGAATACCAGGTATCAATTTCTGTACATGTCACAATCATATTTGTCTTTGTGTTGGTCTGGCTCATGAAGTCCTGGTAAAATACCTTGGAGTTTGTTTGTTCTAACTTCATAAAAAGTAAAACGCTCCAAAATGCATGGATAAAGGGTAAAGTGTAGCAACCATCAAGGCAGCCCCACTCTTCCTCTGAGTGATGAGGATTACCTCTTCCCTCCAGCCGCAACAAAGTATCAAGCCCAGGGGCCTGGGCTGTAGAGCTGTGTCTGCATTTAGAATATCTCAACACTCTGATGTGCGCCATCACAGTCATGTGGCGTTAGCACAGATCAAGATCGCTCGCACACAAATAGTTCGAAACGGGCCTCATTAGGGCCAAAGGGTTCTAGCTTTGAGCTTCTCTCCACACCACCATGGACAACAGTTGTCAAATGTTTGAAAGCTGGAAGAAAAACAGTTAAAAAAGACATCATATGACTTTTGAAGAGCACTGCACCGATCCATTTAAATGAAATACCTGCAAATTATACATTCATAAATTATGCTGTTTTGTAAGGGTTGGTCCCTGCGTCAGAACCTGATTTTCAATGTGAAATAATAATAATAAAAAGTAGGACACACTGCTTGGATTCAGCTCAACGTCTCATCAGAATAGCGAGTCTTTCATGAAGGTGAAAACAGTAAAAGAAAAGACAGATATGGCTACGATATAAAATAACTTCAACGTTCTGCAGCTCGAGGCCTTTAGATTTCAGATGAAATCGTTTCTTGTTCATTTTGCACTCACATCTGTCAGTGCTGCTCTAAAATTAGATAGGAGCGGTGGCAACTTGATAACTGAAATCTGAAGTTAGTATTTTTGAAAATAGCCTCACTTTTTATTTTTCCATTGAAGTCTCAGTGGGTGGAGTATTTATTCCTATCATCTTTAATTAGTTTTTAAATGCCTTGAGAGCAGCTGTGAGTGATTGTAAATTAGGTTTTGTGTGTTTTTAAAATGACTGTTGTGGATTGTTGGGTTTTCTTATTTTTTTTCTTAAATAGAAACAGGTGGGCAGCTCCAGCTGAATTCATGGAACGCCACATGTGACAGAAAAGCGGAGGCGTTGCATCTTTGCTCAGTCCCGTGTTTTACTATTCGAAGTTTCAAATTATAACAATTAGTAGTCCAGCTTTTTCAAGTCCTGCTGCTGTAAAAACAAAACATCTTTCAGTGGTTTCATCATCGCATGCATATTTCTGGATCCTGCTGTTCGGAGGTCGTGGCAGATGTGTGGTTCTTGCACACCAGGAGGTGCTCAGGTTTGGTGGTCAACACGATCTGGTGGGTGAGTTTCTGATGTTTTGAGTTCATCCACAACCTTTACTGCAATCAGATTCCTGTTTGAATACTATGACGGCTTTTTGAATTTGTTTTATACTGTAACACCGTGTGACAGAATGATTACTATCCAGCGTCGTGACTAATTGTTTTTGCTTGAAGGGAATATGATTGCTGTCTGAAATATAATGCACGTTTTGGGCCAGATTAAAGTCATGAACCTCTGTTGCTTCTTCATCCTAATCTGATCGTTCGTCCTTTTTGTTACTTGAGAATGTCAACCAACTTATTCTTATTCATTTGCAAGGTAAAGACATTAAACTATGTGGAGTTATTTTTTATGAAAGGCAGGACAGGTAGAAAGTAATATAATAGCAATGCAGTGAAGATTTAGGAACCTGAGGCAGCTTATAAACTGATTTTGTCAAATTTAATTTATCATAAATAGAATTTTCATAAAACCTTTGCATATTTTGTCCTTCCACACCGTCTTTAACACCTGCATCCTATAATTTTCCTCATCTTGGCTTGGTGTTTGATAACCTGATGTGAGACTTTCAGAAACTCCACAGCGGTTACATTAGCTGGCGACAGTGGTTTATAAATCTTAACAATTTGTTTGTGAACAGAAATAAACAATTGCATTCTTTCCCTTTTCATTAATTTAGGAGATTTCAGACGCCCACCACTAAACTGGGAACACGAGTTAATCAAATGTGGTGGGATTGAACAGATCAATCATCATTGTCTCCCTAAGGGTCCTCGTGAACCACCGGCGCACCGCTGTTTGGTACCCATTCCACATTTACATAAATCTAATTTCAGGTGAAATGTTCTGAGCTCACCTTTACCTCCACAAATTCTGGAGTCCTGTGCGTGACTGAGGCAACCTTCTTCAACAAGTGTGAGGCCGCGACATGTTTTGTTTGATCACAGACATCTGAATTTAGCAGCTTAATCAGTATTACACTGACAGTCTGGTGATTAATATGTAAAGAACTAAAACATTTTTTCAAGGCATTCAAGATTTTGTATGTAGGTGGCATATTACTGTCAGGGATCTGGAGTTGTTTTTTGTTATTGTGTGATGTTCTTCTCTCTTCTAGAGGTGCAGCTCGCCTGGAGGGCGGGGCTGAGCTCCAGCACACCTGCTTTCAATCAACCTCGTCAGCAGGACCTTATAGAGGAGCTGCTGAACGTTCTTTGCCTGTTGTGGTCGACTGTTGTGGTACCTCTAGCCCTTTGTTCTTATGCTTCTTAGATTCAAGTATATATTTCCCTGCCTCTGGTTAATTTGACTTTTCTAATTGTCTCCAAGATTTCCTCTCAAGAAAACCACAAGACAAGTCTCCCTGAGTTGCTACTTGGCTCCTCTGGTCCGTATTCTTTGTGTCATAACTCCCTGAACAGCCACCTCCATGATCAGCTAATCTCCTCTTTCCATCTGAACCTCTAGCCTACCTGTGCGTCCTCCAACGTTCCTCCTGCAGTTTCCTATCTACCAGCCCACCACACAGACCAGCAGCTCTGGACCCTGCTCACTGGGGATGAGAATTTCTGGTTCCTTTGGATCGGTTCACTAAAAAAAGTTAGCTCCTTCTGCTCCCAAGATTTAAACCAAAAAAAAAATTAAAAATCCCTAAAACTGAACTGTCACAAAAAAGACTGGGGCCACTCGTGGTTCCTGTTGGTTTAATTCAAACATTTCTTTAGGCACGTTTGATGTGAGGGTCTCCATTTGGCTGGTGGAGATCAAATAAACCA
Organism: Fundulus heteroclitus; assembly: GCF_011125445.2. Taxonomy (NCBI): domain Eukaryota; kingdom Metazoa; phylum Chordata; class Actinopteri; order Cyprinodontiformes; family Fundulidae; genus Fundulus; species Fundulus heteroclitus. Next base: position 33,588,156 of record NC_046378.1, read on the forward strand.
GCTAAACAATGTCAGTATTTAGAAAAACCTCAACAGCTTCAGTCCGGTAGCACTAACATCCCATCTGATAAAGACCGTTAAAATATTGCTTCTTAACCATCTTCGCCCCCTGATCAGGTCTTTATTGGATTTACTGCATTTTACTTACCAGCGTGACACCAGGGTGGATGATGCCATCACCTACCTGCTACACCGAGCTCTAGCCCAAACCTGGGAGCACCGTTAGGATCATGTTCTTTGACTTTTCAAGTGCTTTCAACACCATCCAACCACAACTTCCAAAAAACAAGCTGGAGTGGTCAGGAGTGGACCACGACCTGTTGCAGTAGATACTGGATTCCCCATTGTGGGAATATAAGGGTGTTTCTATTCTATTAAAATCTGTCCCCAATCAGTGCAATTCTACATAATCGGTTTTGTTCTGATGGCTGGTATAAAGGTTTCTCATTAAAAAAGTATCACACAGGTAGCTTCTTATGATGATTAAAAAAGAGCTCTCTAAGGGCTCCCTCTTAGTATAGCAGGATATACTGATAGTATTTGTTACTTTTAGATTTATGAACTTCTGAATGTTCCAGAGAGCATCATTGGGATAATAGTCTGCAAAGGAAACATGTTGAAGCTCTCATCACCAGGCTTTTCTAATAAGTATTTAAAATCTGAGTTGACAATTATTAAAACTTGTTTTTACAGCACTCCACTTCACGCAATATTTTTTTTATTTAACTTTTTTTGTATTTGTGGATTCTGAAGTAATTACCAACATCTGGTGATTATTTCATGCCAATTTCTTCATTAGGGAAATATTTACTGAGAAAAATAATTGCATGTTTAACACTCATTCCCCCTGCTGAAGTACATTCAAATAAGTTTTGGAGGGATGTTTAATTTTATATTTCCTTGCACAGTTGAATATAGAAAGATAAGGTTCTTGAAGAACAGAGTACTCAATTCAATTAGGGTAATATGGTATATTACAATATACAGTTCAGTAATGCTGGTAAATGAGGAAACTTCAAAAAATTGTCTGTTTTGCATAAAGGTATCTGCTAACCGTACTCTTTTTACATCTCTTGCCATTCACACTCACAGTCTGTCTGATCAAGCATTGATATAATTCAACATTTTAGGCCCCAAATTATGTAGGTGTATGGCATTTCAGAACTGTGGTCCTTCCACTCTTAAATTTGAGCACCTGGCTCTCTAAAGGTCTCTGCACAAAAGTGAGGCCAGTTATGAAATGCGGAGTTGGAACAGGTGGCAGAAAATGACACCTACAGCCTTTTCAATTTTCACAAAAACTCTGCAAAGTCAAGATGATTAAATGCAAAGTTTTAGATCCGTATTGTCGGGTTACAGAAGGCAACATCTAAGCTCTGGAGAGTTTACAGCAATTTTACCATGTTATCTGTAGAATTTAGGCTAAGAGACATTGCATAATATACCTGCTTTTTGTATTGCATTGCCAAAACCACTGAAATCCAAAAAAATATATATGTAATTGTATTTCAGCAAAAAAAGGCATGTGATTCTTCAACAGTTTTCCTTGTGTTTTCCATGTCCTTAAGTCATGCATATTGTGAAATAATTTTATGTAGTACAGTTTATAGGTCAAACATATAAGACTGTACTGACTATTAGTGAGACACATACTTTACAAACACAAATATTGTGTATTATGTGTCACTATATTTAATGCACAGTATATATATGCAAGATGCCATTTCTTGTTTTCTCTTTCTTTTGTTCAATAGTTATGTTCTCTTTTGGCATTTGCCAGTGGGGTCGTATTTCGAGTGTGGAGGATGAGGGGAAGAAAAAGGCAATAGCTGTGTTTCCTGTAGTTCATAATACTTGTCTACAATAATCATAGCAGAGCTCTTGAAAAGAAAAACAGTTTTAGACTTCAGACTCTTAAATGAGCTGCTCCCGATGATCAGTGAAAATGCATATTTTGCATTTTGAGCATAGAAATCCTTCTGAATCCTCCTGTGGATATGCAGAAATCAGTGAACACAGGGTAATTCTGCAGACTTGGGCCAAACATCTGAATCCAGCTGTCACATCTAAGCTGTGGTTGGCTAGCTTGGAAAAGTGAAAAGGGAAAAAAAAAAAAACTTTTAGTGAGCACCAGGAGTGCAGTAGTTTTGTGAAAGCGTTACGGTGAAATAATGTTTCCCAGATTTTTTCCAATCCAGCCTTGTTGAAATAATCATGCAGGACCAGAAGACTATAAAATGTTCTTTTACCTGCTGTAAAGGTGAACCTAAAATGGAATGTTGAAACAAATGGATTTAGAATTTACCTACAATTATGTGGGATTTATTTCAAATAGCTGCTGGTGCTCTGTCTTCTGTTGATTATGACATTCAAGACAAGGACAATAAAGAATAACATCACTCTTTTTATATAGAAGCAATAACTCATAATTAACACCCATTGTTTGAGAGGATGAAGAGTTTTCTGACAAGGACAATTAAAACCTACAAATATAGTCTTCAGAGAGGAAGACAGGCAATTATTGAAAAGTATACTGAAGCCATTTAAAGTAAATGTTAGAAACAGAAGGGAGGTGAACAGAAAGAAGCTGGAGAGCAAACTCTACCAGAATTATATCAACAATGTGTGCTCAGGGATGAAGATTTTCACAGGCTTTAAGCAGGAAGAGTATCAGATAGATGGAAGTATATACAGCTCCAATGAGCTGAACACATTCTTTAATAGTTTCAGTTTCAAGCTCAGCATCTTCCTCTACTGCCCCCCAGTCAAACAAACAACCCACTCTCCTTTGACCCACAGCTTTCTTGTCACTCATCAGATGTTTTATCTTTTACCTCAGCCATGGACCTTTTTTGCTTCTACGTGTTTGTCTTCAAATTAGGAGATGCTAGAGCTCCCTTTGCCTATTCCTTCCACTTGTTTGTTAATAGTTAGCTGAAGAGACAGCTTGAGAGACTGAACTGCAACAAATGGTAAATGGCTTGTACTTGTATAGCGCTTTATCTAGTCTGACAACCCCAAAGCGCTTTACTCTACAGTCAGTCAGTCATTCACACATTCACACACACATTCACACCCTGACAGTGGTGAACTATGTTAGTAGCCACAGCTGCCCTGGGGCAGACTGACAGAGGCCACTAGGCCCTTTGTCCACCGCCTGTAGGCAATTCGGGTGAATTGCCCAAGGACACATCAACTGAAATCTTCAATCTTTGGACCTCAAAAAATAAACTTCTTAACCAATCACTTAATCTGGGTGGCATTAACTGGGCCTCTAGTAATAAAGTAAAAAATCTTGGTGTTGTTTTCGGCCAAGACATGTCATTTAAATTCCATATTAAACAGGTTTCCAGCGTTTCTTTTTTTCACCTCAGGAATATCGCCAAAATTAGAAACATTCAGTCCAGGGGTGATGCTGAAAAACTAGTCCATGCATTTGTCACTTCAAGGCTGGGCTATTGTAATTCTTTACTATCAGGAAGTCCACAAAATGCAGTTCAAAGTCTTCAGCTGATCCAAAATGCTGCAGCAAGAGTTCTGATGAAAGTCAGCAAGAGGGATCATATTTCTCCCATTTCAGCTTCCCTTCATTGGCTTCCTGTTAAATCAAGAATAGAATTTAAAATTCTTCTTCTAACGTATAAAGTTAGAATCAAGCCCCATCATATATCAGAGCTCTGATTACCCCGTATGTTCCTAACAGAGCACTTCGCTCTCAGACTGCAGGTCTGCTGGTGGTTCCCAGAGTCTCTTAAAGTAGAATGGGAGGCAGATCCTTTAGCTATCAGGCTCCTCTCCTGTGGAACAAACTCCCAGTTTCCGTCCGTGAGGCAGACACCCTCTCTACTTTTAAGACTAATCTTAAAACTTTCCTTTTTGACAAAGCTTATAGTTAGAGTGGCTCATGTTACCCTGAGCTATCTCTATAGTTGTGCTGTGATAGGCTTAGGCTACTGGAGGACATCAGGGCCTATTTTTCTCACTCTACTGATTTCTACTGTTCTCCAGTCAGTCGTCAGTTATTGTACACCTGTTGACCTGACATACCACATCACGAAGCCCCTTGACCCGGTGTCAGGAAAACCTTTCTGATTGGGGAGGGCCATCCAAATCTCTCTCCAAAGGACATGGCACAATGTTATCAATGCTAATGGGGCTTTAAAGGACATATCATTTTGCAATGTGTTGTGGGATGTGGTCCCCATATTCCGGGGCAACTTGGCTTATGTTTACTTTGCTGATTTAGATGCCATACTGTGAGAGATAGAGACGCAAAGTGCTTAAAAAAATGGACCATACTAAAGAGATAAGCGATGGACTGCACTGAGACAAGCTAGACCCTGTTCCGTAGGTTTGTTATCGTGAAAAAATCTCAAGGATTGATACATATGTGCATGATAAATGGACAGAGGATTTACGTGACCTGCCACCGGCTGTCTCTCGCACACACACACACGTAAATGACCATGAATACATCCCCCTCTGACTCACCACCTCCGCTGTGCACCCGATTGTTTTTACCCCCTGGGACAAGAACCCTTGGTTGAATGTGCTGCTCACTTGGGCAGACTGTACTGGGACAGTTAAGCCATCTAACTGCACAGGAGAGCTGCATGTCTTTGCCTGAGCTATGCATCTCCTCCAGCAGCAACTGAAATTAGTGGTGTATCAAAGCAGATCGCTTGACTATATTGTTAACAATACAGAACTTAATGATGACCATGACATCATTAAGTTCTGAATTTGACATTAGTCAAATCTATAAATCCCTAGCCCCCTGTCCACATGATCATAAAAGAGTGGGTGTTATCAACTTTTTTCTTTCCTCGATGCCATAATTTACAAGACTGTCAAACCAGCAATGTCTCATCTCATCGCTAGGTAAAAAACCTCAAAATGAAATGCAATTTTTAGCTAATCGCAAGTCAAACGCAGTAGGTATCAGAGATGGATAATAAGCAGAGTACAGCAACTTGGTGTACCACCTCAAGGCATAGTGTGGAATCAATCACCTTATTTTGACTGTGAACTAAGGAGATGATAATAGAGTTCAAGAGAAACAATAGGTCAAACACTATTTCCATTATTGGAGAAGAAATGGAGATGCTGGAGGAGTAGAGATACCCTATGGCAGAGCAGACTTTAACCTCTTGAAGAAGCTTAAGTCCTTCAACGTTTGTAGTAAGATGCTGGATGTCTTCTTTATGCTTGTATGGAGTGTAATGTCTTCTATCAATCTTTTGGGATAGCAGCATCAGAGCAAGTGATGTAAAAAAGCTCAACAAGCTGATAAGGCTGATTCTGTTCTGGGACTTCTGATTGTGGAAAGAAGGATTATCTCACAACCCTGAGTATCCTAATCATACAACAATGGTGTCTTCACTAAGAGGCTTGTTCAGATCTGCAACAGGAGACCCTTCCTGCCCACAGCCATCACCATCTACTCTTTGAAGAAACTTGTACAAATAATAGGAATAATAACAATTAATTACCCTTTGGGATTTATAAAGTCATTTAGAACTTGAATTGAAACATCCTATTTTATCTAAATAATCAATGATCTATTAATTGTAACTTTCCTAAATGTTGTCAGATCAGTGATTATTCACAAGTGATGATAATTGGACCACTTACAGTGACCAAATGACTTTCTGAAATGACTGATGTGTTAATAATAGGTGCCTTCACCCTTAATTAACACAGTGAAATCCACTTTTGGATTGGTCGCGTAGCGTATTGTATGTCCTCAATTTATGCATGGACGCAACTGCAGCTCTGTGTTCATCGGAACTGGTTTATATTATAAAACTGGTTGACCATGACAGATGATACTCTAGCTTTTTATATTATCATGGGACGAGACGAAAGTGACATTTTGTCACGCTGTCCAATAAGCTCTCTCAGTGATTTTCAGTTTTCAATTCAACTGTGCATTACTGCTTCGGTTAAATGGAAAGAAACGTCCTCAGTTTCAAAGTCACGTCAAAGCTCAAATGCAGTCAGCTTTGTAGATTAGACAAAGCTCTACACTCTTGGATTGGCTGACTTTATATTTAGTGCTTGTTTTCGAGGCAGTGAGTGGTTGCAGGGCACAAACTGGTTGCAGACTTGACTGAGACTCAAATTGTCATTTTGAAAGTGACAAGGTGCTGATTTGCCCGCCTGGCACTGAGAGATTGGACATCACTCTTGACAAATGGGCAGGGGAGCAAAACTGGCAGGATGCAAGCGAAGACAAAATGCCTTCAGCCAGAGTGTTTTCTCTCATCGGTTATCACAGCTGGACAACAGCTAGTTAGAATTCCTGAATTTACAAACCCTATGATGGATTTGCTTAAAACTATATCTGCCTCAATGTCCCCTTTTTAAAATTAAAGATCTAAAGCATGTAATTGTAAATTGAAAGAAAGATCATTTGCTTTTTAACAAATTTTAAAATGATAGAATTCAATGTTTAATTTCAATAAAAGTAACGTATGTGGCCCTGAAAAATTTGTAAACTTGCTTTGTGTTTTTTGTATCAGCTTGTAATATATATTTTACATTCATTAATGCATTCTTAACATGTGAGATTCTGACAGTTGTTCTTGTCAGTTGTTTTCAGTACACTTGGTTCCCATTTTGTATATTTTTGAACAAACTGCAGATTTATTTACAGCTGCTTGCAAGTTGCTTTGTAAGACAGTAACTAACTCCCCAGCAGAAGTAAAATTAAACCCTGCAAGTGTCAAACAGGCCTTCCTTGTTAACAAGCAACATGGTCCTCATAAAGCTGTCAGACGTGGGGCGGAGAATTACAGACATATAAATATGGGTCTCATTTTAAATGCCAGGCCTCGGATAATTGCTATGTTTTTAATTCCTTCTCTTGTTTCTGTTACTCTTTAGTTACATTTCTTTAGTCTTTTTTTGTTGTCTAAATTTAGCTTTTTTTGCTATTTTTTTGTCCACATGTTCTAAAACAGGTTTGGTAAGTGAGAAGTAAGTCAATAAATTGCAATGTAGATATGCTTATTGTATTAACAAATGACTAGATGTACCCCATTAATATTCTCAATGACCTGAAAGTAACAACTGGAAAAAAATAAACCTTGAAAAGTTTAGATAAATAGCATATCACAGCAGCACTCATTAACACCATGGAAGAGCATACATCCTTTTTACAACTTTTCCTTTTCAACAGTCTTCGGGTTTGAGTCTAAAGACTGTAATGTTAATTTACATTAATTAAATAAAAAAATTATAAATGCGTATAAGAAAAAAAAAAGCACAAGGCGGCTGACTGACTGATTGTGCAGTCCAGGCACCTCCGGGTTCGTGGGGTGGGCTCTGGTTGGCTGGCTCGTTTGAATTGTTTTGGCTCCATCTCTGGATGGATGGGTTTGGAGGTCGTCGGTGCTGGGATTGGGGCGGTGCTCAGATCTGGTCACAGCTTGTGGCTTAGCCGGTCTGTTCTCACCCATCCTGGTGATGGGGATCACCTCCCAGGTCTGGGGGCTAAATGTCCGTCTGGTTATGAGCGTTTGCATGTGTGTGGGCATTAGGGTGGGAATGTGTGAATGTGACCGCATGCCTGTGATCATGTGCTTGTCTCTTTGTTGGGTTGGGTTTGGGCTGCACCCTCTCCTGGGACATCTCAGGTCTCCATCAAGTGTGGTGCCCATCGCCCCTGTCAGGATCCCTGCTGTCGGTTGGCGCCTTGACCCGCTGGTGGCTGTCGTCTGCAGCTGGGTGCTCCGGTGTGACCTGGCTCACTCTTGGGCCTTGTCTCCGTGGCTCTGCAAGGGTTGGGGGAGCTCCTGGGGCTCTCCTCTGCTCTTCTCTGGGATGGGGAATGCAGCTATCCCAGTGTTGGTCCTACGTGGGCTCCAGCGCTCTGGGGGTCCTTTCACTATTCAGCATTTTTCTTATGGATCAACCTTATGTACTGTATACTGTATAATGTATACATATCCAAGTACCCACAGGTGCTTGGATCCAGGTGTTCACAGATTCACTTCTATACAGAAAAACCCTATAATTAGTGGTGGCTGCCACAAAATACATATTGTGTTAAACAATACTGCATATTTTGCAGTATCACATGCATTGGTTGTTTGTAGCTGTAATACTTTTTCTGTTGGTTTTGTTGTTCTTTTTATATCTCTTTCTGCAGGATTAGAAGCAGAATCCAAGGATGTTATCTTCCACTCTCTTTTTCCTCTGCCTTACATTTGTCACATTTTCTCCCTTTCAACATTTTGTCGCATCTTTCTGTCCTTTCTTTCTTTTTTTCTTTTTTGTGTTTCTGTGTCCATTGAATTTGAAATAATCGCTAAATAGTATCGGATAAAGTTTTTTGCACACAGATCAAGTGGAGCACTATAGTAATGGTCTACTTGTGAAAGCAAGCCTATTGGTCTCTCTTTGGCATTAAGAAGGCAATCCTTAATGGTACACTGCCAGACAGAACATTACCATACAGTATTACACTCCACCTGTGCCCCCTCATCCCCATTTATAACAGTTCCATAATATAATGCTAAATGGTTTAGCACAGCCCAGCCTTTAATTTGAGCACATACATTCAGTGAAGAAAAAACATGCACCACACCTCCCTGGTGCCAATGACATTTCCCTTGGAATAAGTATAACTGAAACAGTTGATCCTTGCTTTGTAGAGTTTTATAACATTAATATATATATATATATATATATATATATATATATATATATATATATATATATATATATATATATATATATATATCTATATATATATCCAGACCATGTTAAGACATGAAAGCTACTCACCATGCATCCACCCCAAATGCAGTATCCACAAGCTTTACACTAAATGCAAAGAGGGAGGCAGATTTCTTGTAGAAAATTCCTGCAATTCCCACACTTTCTGCAAGTAGGACGAAGTGTTGAACACATGATAAAATGTGTGATTAACTAGCTGAGTACCTTCTCAGGTACTAGCTGAGTACCTGAGAAGCATTTCTTTTCCAGTAGGCTCCCACTGCATACCTGTCAGTGAGAATACAGAGGGATTGTGATACTGCGCCTCCTGGAGACCACCTGCTTGGAGCAGCTCAGTGTATCAAGCTCAGTGTCAGATATAAAAGAGTTTGATGTAAAGACCTCTTGCCTCTGAAAAGTTTATAGTGTGACAAGTACTTGTATGCGCGGACCTCCACGGATTGAACTACACCAGAGTATGTGGGGGTCTGTACATGAATGCACTTCTAGTTTAGACATTACAGTAAGGCAGTCTTGTGACAGCTCAAGGTAGTGACACAATGTACCGTAATGCTCCGAATATCCATTGAGAGCAGTGGCTTCGTTGCTTACCAAAGTCGTACAGATCTTTGAATGCATTGTACCACATAAAATCAGTCAGTAATCATCTGTAATCATATATAGGGTGCACCAGATTATAAGGCGCACCATCAATTTTTGAGAAAATTTAAGGATTCCAGTTTTTCATGTAAGCAAAAGACAAAAGGACCGAGTGGAACAGTGAATGTCAATGTAACAGCCCTAAATGAGTTATAGAGGGACTGATAAAATGTAGATAATGTCTGCAGTAACTCCCCAAAAACACACAGTGCTTTAGTGTAGGTGTACTTCCTTGCTGTTGTAAATAAAGAAAAATAATTTTTGTCAGATATTGATTTTATTTCTGTTGGACACACTTGAAAAGACCTAAAGACACACAGAAATGTTTAACAACAAGCAAAATAAATACAAAAATCCCAATCTGCAACTCACAAGATTAGAAAATTGGATAACAAAAACATATTGCAGCCGGTGACATTCACCAAGCCTGAGTCAGGCTCATACTCCAGCAGACAGGAGTTTGGCAGACTCTGTTTTCTATCACATCCTCCTGTGGAGAGCTAATGCATTATTCAGTCAGTGTAAGAGTAGCACACCCATTCTCACTCATTTGCCAAGGCTGTGGTCAGATCCTGGTTTCTTCCCAGATTTTTTTTTTACAAATTTACCTGGCAGAATTTGTCAAGATAACCTTCAGCCCCCTACACACACACACACACACACACACACACACACACACACACACACACACACACACACACACACACACACACACACACACAATGTTACCTGTTTTTGTCTGTAAAGACATGGTTTTCCATTATAATTTATTGAAGTCTGTGGGAGATGCCGATTTACTAGACAAATTCTATTGATTAGTTTGCCTTTCTTGTGTCTGTACCTCTCTGCTCTTATAATTGAGTGATCTAATAAAAAGAAAAGAAATAAGAAAACATGTTGAGTATGACCTTCTTCTTAGTCAGAACTAATTATAAATATAATTAGGACTTGGGTCATTAGTTTAAAACCCCAAAAATTGATTTTACTCATTCTGACTGACGGAAACAACATTTGAACATGAGTGTGAGCAATGTATATTTGATCAGTACACATCATTTTCCATTAACTGTTTCCCATTTTGTCATGTTACAACCTCCACCTTAAATTGTAGTGGGGTTATATATGATGTAATTGAGTGATGGGAATAGGACATATAGTTATCAAAAATGTTTTTTTTAACAAATAGAACTCTTATTGGTGTGGAATGTATTTGTGTCTACTCCACCTCCCCTTTACTCTGAAAGCACAAACATAAAATCCACTGAAAGTAATTGTCTTTCATAGTGATTTAAGCAAACAGGATCTCCCCTAATCTCATGTTGTGCAATTTAACCAATTTCATTATGAATATCATTGATAATGATAACTGTATATTATAACTGATAATATGCTGGTCTAATCATGAGAAAGTGACAACAAAAAATGTTTCCAGATGATTGTGATTAAAGGCTACCTCTCTCACAAAGAATGCCAAGCTTGATGCACTCAGTTTGACCTTGACTCACCCAAACAGGAACGTGGGACCCTCCGGCCAACTTCTTATATGGTGGCTACCCTTTCCTGGGAGATTGAGCAGTTGGTGAGGCAACCCCAACTAGAACAACCCACTCCAAGTGACTGCCCCACTGACCGTTTGTTCATTCCTTGAGAGGGTTCGACCTAAGGTTCTGCAATGGGTTCACTCCTCCAAGTTTGCCTGCCATCCTGGTGTTCAACGAACCCTTCTTTTACAAAGGCACTTCTGGTGGCTGTCTATGGCTCAGGACACCAGTCGGTATGTCTCATCCTGTACGATCTGCAATCGAGGAAAGTGGGTAGAATATGCACAAAACTCTCTCACCAGCTCAACTACAGGTATGTCCCCGTTCAAAGCATCATTGGGCTACCAACCTCCACTGTTTCCATCCCAGGAACAAGAACCTTCTGTCCCCTCAGTTCAACATCACCTTTGCAGGTGTCTGGCGAAAGACACCAGTTGCCCCTTCCAGGACTGCGGAGCATAACCGCCTCCTTGCTAACCGCCACAGGAATCCAGCCCCCAGTTATCAACCAGGACAAGATGCCTGGTTGTCCACAAGATACTTGCCTTTCAAGGCCACCTGTAAAAAACTCTCACCCCGGTTTAGTGGACCTTTCACAGTTGACCGAATCATAAATCCAGTGACCGTTCACCTGAACCGATGGAAATCCACACATTGTTCCATGTTTCCCAGGTAAAATTTGTTGTTACCAGTCTATTGTGTCCTCCGGCCAGGCCTCCCACACCTCCCAGGATTATTGATGTTGCTCCTGCTGACATGATGCACCCCCTCTTGGATGTTCGCCGTCGTGAGCGGGGTTGCAGTACTTGGTGGATTAGGAGGGGTATGTCTGTGAAGCACGCAGCTGGGTATCCCATTCCGCCATCTTGGACTCTCGACTCATCCAGGACTTCCACAGACATATGGGGCACCACCTGCTGTCCTGGAGGACACCTTCAAGGAGGGGACCTGTCACACCTACTTCTGTGCTGTGACCATCACATCCGGCTGCACGCCATCAGATTTTTGTCTAACCCCAGTGGTACAACTTTCAGGCCATTTGTTCTGTTCGAGTCAAGATTGACTGAGCCAAGTTTGACCTCCTGCTTTTCTGACACTACTTACCAGGATTGCCCTTACCACTGACTGAACTTACTCATCTTCCCACTGCCTGTTGACCAGCAGAACCACAAAATAAATTCAAACTAATCTTGTCAACTGCTCAGTCTCTGCGTCTATCCATGTTTGAAGTGTGTCAGCAAGAAACTTCAGGCAGTGGGAGAGGTTCAACATCCAGAGGAACAATGGCCCTAAACATATCGCTGAAGCTACAATGGAACGGTTTATGTAAAGCTTATTCATGTTAGAATGACCAGGCCAAAGTCCAGACCTATGTCCAATTGAAAATATGTGGCAAGACTAAAAAGTTGCTACTCACAGACGCTCTCAATTTAAACTGATTGAGCTTCAGCTGTTTTGCAAAGGAAAGGATACATTTCAGTCAGTAGATATTGAAGGGTGGTAGAGACATACCTTGAAAGGGTCATGTTTAGGGATAATTTCCTGACCCACACACATAATCCTTTTACAGGAGGCAAAATTAAAAAAGATATGTATAAACAAAGGTAAATCTGCATACTGAGGAGGGTTTCTGAGTCTGTGGTTCTGCAGCATTTGGAAAAGCAGAGGAGTTGTTAGAATCATAAACAATGTAATTTCTCACCCTCTGCTTATAGGTCATCATCTCAATTATCTCTCGCCCCATCTGAGAGTTGAAGGTGAGAGTTTTGAAGGTAATAGGATCCTTGTTGTAGGTTATGGATGGAGGGAGCACGGTGATGATGTAAGCTCCAGCAGTGAAGACGATAGAGGTTTGAGCCCTAATATCCCTGGTAGACTAAATAAGAACTTGCACACAAGTGTGTTGTGTGCAGCAGGTCAGCCACACTTTCCCTTTGACTTAGACTTAGACTTAGACTTTCTTTATTGTCATTTTGTAGCACAGAGTGCATACAGAACGAAAAAGTTCAGAGTTGTCTCTAAACAAAGGGAAAGAGAGGGACAACAGAGTTGTCTCACACAAACACATTCTCACAAACACACATACCCACACCAGGATCATGACAGGAAGACCTACAGCTGTTATTGCTGAGATAGCCGGTTCTTCAAATGATCCTTTATTTTCCCTTCACTTCAAAATTACTCATTTACTCTGTTTTTGTCTATCAAATAAAATCCCAATATTATCCTCTGACATTTGTGATTTTGGTGCATTAAAATGTTAAAAAGTCTAAGGGTTCTCAATACTTTTGCATTGTGGATATAGGCAGTAACATGCTTAACTGTTGTTAACTGTATTAGTGTTTCAAAAAATGGGTTTTGTAAATTATGTGGAATGAGGAAAAGAATATTTTTATCTTTATTAATCCTATCATTGAACAAAATTGGAATTTAGATATAATACAACATGATTCCAAAGTGTTACAGTACATTAAGGTTTTAAGCATTCTAAAAAGTATTGTTGTATTTTCAAAAGATAATACATTCTGCTTTAAGTTTGCCTCCTGCTGACCCTCTGCAGCCCACCTTGTACTTGTGGCCATGTAGCGGAATACAGGCTCACACCTCCCCTTAGGTGAGAGGTGAGGAACCAATTACCTAGAGATGTGTCTTGGGGCCAAAAATATCATTGTCAGCTTGTCACAATGTGAAGGATGGGGTGCAAAAATGAGAACAGTGACAAATCTCTTGGCAACATGACTGATTGTGTTATCTTGTTTGTGCCTCCTATCTGGATCTGAAAAAAACAGACAGTAAGAACCACAGTACTGAGACATGACTCAATCTTACAGCTAACCTTGTAGAATCTGTAGTTATATGTCCATTGATTTTAAAAAAAAGCATTTTACCATTGACTGCCCATTGCAGAACAAGCAATCTTGTAAGTGCTGCAAGTGTATCTAATAAATAAAATGAAGCTTGATTCCCCCCCAACCCACACATTGACAAAAGTTTCATTATCTAAGTTGAACCTCCATTTTCATTGCTTTTCCCTAAGCAGCTAAGATAGTTGCCAATGCCAACCAAATTTTCACAGAAAAAAACAACGGTATTCTGAATTTTCATTTTTATATAAGCGCAATGGAAAATGTAGACTTCTCATTATTAAGAGATCAAGATCTTGTAGTAATTATGAGAAAAGATCTAATAATTATAAGATAACTGGAAAGGTGCCATTTATTGGCCACTGCTGAAATTACCTGCCCAGTTTCCTCTCTTAGACAGTGTAGGAGTGGGAGCGATAAACAGATTCAGAAGCATCAGACTAGTGAAAGGATGATTCCTTGCTCTATTGTGGTGTATTGCTGGGCAGGAGTTTGGGCTACATGGTGTAGCGGTCCTTCTGGGTTGCAGTGGTGTGCTGTGTCATAACGCGGGTTTTACAGCTGTAATCTGTGGCTTACACCCGAGTCCCTTTTAGAAGATCTTTCATTCTAAATAAAGAGACGCTTTACATAAAGTCAAATGATTCCTATGCATCATTTTCTGCTTCACATTTTTATTAAAATATTAATGACATCACCATTATGTAAACTCGGTGTTTCTTAGTGGCATGTCAAGTCCGATAGCACAGTCATTGTCCACTTTTCCTGTAGTGTAAGCCTAGGTCAGCAATGACTGTCCTTAACTTTTCTCATATTTATGAAATCTTTTCTTGTAATTATGACATCTCATACTGTAAATATGACATATTTTTTTCATAATTGTGAAATCCAAATCTCGTAATAATGCGATATTATGTTTATTTTGTCTTTTTTTGATGAATGCAGTGTCCTTCTGTACTTTTTGTCAGTAAATTCTGGCTTCAAATATTTTCTCCAGGAGCGGAAGTTGTCAATTTTTCCCGGGCCTTGAGCATGCTTCTTTGTTTATGCTGAAGCAAAGCTTTGCACATTTTATGGCAACTTTCCTGAGCTTAGTCGTGAGAACTCAGATTCAAATCTTCAAGAGTCAGGCTTGGAGAAAAAGAGTAAGAAACTTTATAATGACCAGGTTGGGAAAATGTGCCCAGAAACAAATGAAAAAAGCTCCAACTAGTCTACCTTTATGTTACAGAACGGGGCTTTCTCTCAGGATTCAAATTTTGATTTCTGTTTAAAAAAAAAAACAAATATCCCAAATTCCCAATATATACCAAGATATGCTCACATACTTTGTTGGCCTGGATAGGTGATGGCCAGGCTTTACACATAAAGTCAGATGTTGTTTCCAACCAGTGAATGCACAACACTCCAGGGCAAATGGGTTCCCATGACAGCACTTTTCCATATAAAATTTGTTCCTGAACGAGGAACACTCAAAAGGTGCATTTTCATTATGGGTTCCTAAACATTTTTTCCCCTGGAACCTTTTCAGCTACCCAGCCTGTTTTGTTTTGTGGGTTCTGACTTAGGGTCTAAAATCCCGTGAAGTGCAATAAAGTAAATCTTCTGATATGATGGACACTTTATTTTAAGGCGTGCACAAAGTTTAGGGAGCTATATCTAGTGAAGAAGTAATGGTGATATGTTGGAATTGTCTTGCTTAGCTTTTATTTGAAAGGGTTACCTCTATGTGATAAACTGGGGAATTATAATGTTTTTGTTGGTTTTAACTTTTGGGTATTTTGAGAAATTAGTGTTTTATTTTACTTTAAACATTTTTTGTTACAACAGCTATATTTTGCATTTGTGCAAGAAGCAGGGCTTTGTTATCGATATTTAATGGTAACAGCAGATCAACGCTTTACAAAATCTGTGATCAAAATTCCGCCACAAAATCTCCAATCTTTGATATAAGGCTTTGCTAGTCAAATTGAATAATTAAAATAAATGGGATTATTCAGGTTTTCAATTGTCACCTGTTCCTCTTTTGTTTCTTATTATTTGTCCAGGTTTAAACCTGTTGAAGTCTGTCACTGGCTGTTACTGCTATTTCAGTGTTGGTTCTGTCAGTCACCCCACCTGCACCCGCTGCTCTCCTGCCTATTACTGCATGCCTGCCTCATCTGCCGTTATTCATTTCTTCCAATAAACTTTTTAAAATGAAGCTCTGTGTCCGGCTGAATATCGGGCTCTCCAGCAGTAAACATTACATGAGACTCATTTAAACAGATACTTGCATGCAACTGTGTTCCAAGTCTTTTGCCTTGACAGGCTTCCACATTTAGTAATTCCAATTATTAATTAGGATTGCTGAAAACCAAACTGAATATAGAAAGAGATTAGAACTCCACTTGAGTCACTCAGAGGATTTGAACACTTGAACACATCAAAAAAATTATAAATGGAAAATAAAATGTTTTCTTGGTAGTTGGAACGCTTGTGAATAGAAGAGTTTCTCTCTAAACTCTATGGTTGTTGGCATTGAATGAAATCTATAGAAGTGGGCTGAAAAATCAATTTAAAAACAGCCAGCATTATCCTATGAATAAGGTGTAACATAAGGCGCATTATTACAGTACAGTATTTTACCCCTTGAACTTGTTCCCCCTTTTTGTCACATTATGGCATCAAAATGTAATGCGTTTTATGAGGAATTTATGTGACAGGCCAAAACAATGCATATAATACAATAAATATAATTTATATATACAAACTCCCACAGGACTGTAAAAGTGGTAAAACCCTAAGTTCTTTTTGAATCAAGGTTAAAAATCAATTTGTACAGAATTGCCTTTGAATGCTAATGTTTAGAATCCAAATTATTTTATATCTTGCCCTGGTGCAACTATTCCTCTGCTATCTACTTTCCTCTGTAATGTTTTCTTTCCTTTATTCTGTTCAAGTACATCACTTTGAATTGCCCTGCTACTGAAATGTGCTTTACAAATAAACTTGCCTTGCTTTACATGATGCGGTCGGTGGACTCAGATGTCAAATTCCTTAGAGGTTAATAACTTTGGAGGAGCTGCAGAGATTCCCAGCTCAGGTGGGAAACAGTACCAGAGCCTTAAGACATAGAGTACCATAAGCTGCTTAGAGGACCATGGCAAACAAGTGGAAGAACGTGTTCTGTATAGAAGAGATCAAGCTTGTGTCAAAGAAAACTAGCATTGCACATCACTCCACCTTTCAATTAAGCACTAATTGTGTTGGTCTGTCATAAAAAATGCATTAAATGGTAAATGGCTTGTACTTGTACAGCGCCTTAACTAGTCTGATGACCCCAAAGCGCTTTACACTACAATCATTCATTAACACACACATTCACAGCCTGCATTAAAGGTATGGTTTTAATGCGACAAAATTAAGAAAAGTTCAAGGGATATCAAAACATTTTGCAATGAACAATATGCAATAGTAGTCTTTATGTGATACTGTATATAACATGTTCACAGGGAGAATCTGATCTTTTACTCTGTTATCACCATCACTGTCGCACTCACTATCAGTCTCCCACCTACATACAACACCCACAGCTGAGAGCCACGAGTTCACAGGTCTGGCAATTGTTCAAACATACCAGCTCAAGTACATAGAACACTCTAAGGTAAAGTGGGCATGTTGAGAAAAAAAAGTAAAAAAAAGAGTGGAACTGTGGAGGTTAATCAGACAATAACACCTGAGATCCACTGAAACACAGCAGATTGGTGATTTATAACTGCACAAGTGTGTTTGAACTTCAAATTATTTTTATTCAGGGATAACAAGGGAAAACAGGTCAGCAAGATGTGGTTGTCTGTTTGATAAATCAGTTGCCATGGAGTCTATTAATTCAAATCCTGCTGAGTCTGACTTATATGCTGTGATTTATTTTTTTATTTTTTTTGCTATTTCACAAAATAGACTTAATTTCCTGCTCATATGTCATTATAGCAGTCAGGGAAATCCACAAAGCCACATGCCAAATGCCATGTTAAAGTCTCTGGTGATTATTAACAGTTGTTATTGTGACTTCTCCAGTCAGTGTTTAAACTGAGCCCTGCAGTAAGCCACAGATAAGACCCTGCACCTGTGTAATGTAACAACTGTAAGAAACTCAGATCCTCTCCTGTAGCCACTTCGTTTTCACGACACATGCATTTCAACCGACAGCTGAGCCTGACAGCAGGATTTATAGAACATATACACTTACCATTCTGTATGACCTTTCTTTAAAATGGAGTAAATCCACAAGATGTCCACTTGTGTCGTTGTGGAATGTATTGTTCTTTAATGGGCTTTTGGTATTATAGCTCACATTTTTAAAGACACAAGCTGCAGTAAAAGCGCAGGTGTCCCATCGGCAGACAAGAGATTGAGATATAAATATAAAAAGGTTGGCTCCATTTGTCATAAGCCATTAGTCAGTGATGCTCCTCTGTCCCGACAATTTAATGATGAAATAATTTAGTCAGAAAACGTTTAATCTACAGTCTCAGTTTGTAATTGGATTATTTAGACTGAGCTGTGGCTGACTGTCATTTGCTCAAAATGTTCTAATTAAACACAGTGGGGAAATACCTTGTAAAAACATTAAAAACTGCCTTTTAAACAGTCTGCCTGATTTGTGTAAGGTATGATTTACCTAATATGTACAAGTGAAATAATTTAATTGCAAAAAAAATTGTAAAGATCATTTTTTTCTAAAATCAGTTGGGGTTTTTTCTTAATTAAAAGTGATACAAAATGTAGTGGTGATTAGTCTGTATTACACCAAAGCCTAAATTACCAGTGTCCAGTTCACCCTTAACAATAACTAGTTTTAAAACTGAAATAATACATTTTCATAGTTCACCAGCCACACCATCTTGTTCAAAGTCCCAAAATGAACAAGTGCTTGCTCATTTATTGTTATTTTTTATTGAATTGTTGTGTTTAGGAATATCATGATGTCATGCATCAGTTTATAGATCAAAATGTTATTGGCTAGCAATTTTAAACTGTCCTTTGCCAAAGTATTTACACCTGTTTCATTCTCTCCTATCTTTGTTCAAACAAACTGTGTTTTGATATGGTTAACGCTTAAAACAGCTGCACTAATCTGACTTATTTGTATGTTTCAGTCAAAAGAAACCACATCTGTTATATTTGCCCATTTAGTCCATTTTTTATTACTGCCACCCATAAAATATACAAGGTTGTCAGCTAACAAAATCTTTGCCCAAGTTAACTCCATGTTGTGGAATATGTAATACTGTGATAGGAAGAACAGTTAGATGTCACTGCATCAAATTATTACTGAATTACTTAATATCTGCAAACTCCCCCTCCGTGCTGTAATCAGACTTTCACTCAGTAGCAACATAAACCACAATAAGTGCAGTTTAAAAGGTTAGGTTGAAAGCCTTTAGTTTATAATCTTTAATTCAAACTCAAGTTTAAAGTGTGAGTAGAAGATAGTTTATACCAGTAACTGGCCCCCAAATATACAGATATTTGTGTGCAGCAGACTAACACACACACACACCAAAGCATGGAAAACACAACACTCACCACGTTTCTACCTTTCAGAGAAAACTCCTACTGTTTCTGCATACAGGAGCTAAGGTTTTCTTTCTCAAATTGCATTTTCCATTCACTCACATAGTGTCATTTAATGACACCAGGGGATAATACTGAGTTTAAGTCTGCCTTGTTTAAAGTAAGCAGCGCTGTCAACAATGTTGCTGCATTTCTGACTTTTTCTGCTAAATTCCCAAGTCTTAAAGCAGATAAGTGCTTAATTTGATGGCAAAATGTTGGTAAAGTTCAAACACTTTTGAATTGATGAGTTTTGATTTAGTTTTTCATACCCAGTACAAACTTTGCTCTGTGCCATTACAACATTTAAGGAGGCAGGGGAATAAAACATATGGAGAAAACAGAGCATCCATAAAATAATGTCATGGTAAAAAGAGAGTACCTACTCTTATAATGCTGGGGTTTTACAAATCAGTACAAAATTAAATGACTCCCGGATTAATGGAAATGTCAGGTTTTCATTATTTTTCACACAACCAATAGGTATATCCTTTATTGGTATCTGCTGGCATGTAATAAGGCAGCTGTCCTTTCATGTAATGTCTTTCCCGAGCTGCTGCTTTTGGGGTGGATCTTTTCCGTTTACACATGGAACAGCGCTGCACCGCTGTTTACCAGACTTACAGAAAAAATACACCTGCTTAGTTAAAAAATTTTTTTAGAATACATACAATGTCTAATATTCTTCTGTGTGTGCTTTAACCTAACTCGACACTAAGTAAAACCAAAGGCAAGGGGCATAGTAGTAAGATTCAGACATTTAATATATATAGCTCTTCCTCATACATCATGCGGTGAAAACTGCTAATAATGCAGTACAAAATAAACAGTGTAGATGAAATATTGCCCATTATAACAAAAAAAGTTTTATTCCAGATTGCTTTAGATACTTTCTATAAAACATTTATACGTTCACACAGCAAACAACACTGGCTCTACAAGATTCTCAGTGGTTGGCAGCTGATTCTTGAAGGTCTGTGATGCATGTGCTACTACCAACTTCAAATGCAAATTAACTTCCTGCAAATTAATACACGTTCACCAACAAAGAAATACAATATTCTGTATGAAATAAATGCCTAAGAGACAATACGCTCTCCATCTGGCCTCAATGAGGTCACCACAAACTCTGAGTGTTCAATGCACGAGAACAAGAAACAATAAATCAACCTTTAGGTAGAAGCCGAACAACTTCAGTAATGGGTCTGAGATAAGTTCTTACTGTCTTTAGTCATTGCGTCTACTTTCTCACATAGCTGACGTTTCCAGAGAATGTAATCTGCCAGTAATCTACTTGTCTGATTCCTGATTCCTGTCTTTATTTTTTCCTTTTTTCCCTTGTCTGCTTGTCTTTAAGTAGTATAAGGTCTCCAGCTTGAAGGTTTCATTGAGGAACTGTCCATCGTTGTCTCTACTGGCAAGTAATTACGCCTCCAGCATGTCCAGAATTGATTTGCAAGAGCTTGAACTCACCTTAATTGTTAAGTGTAAACATTATTGTTAAAAAAGACGCATTAGTAATGCTTGTAACCTGTGGTGGATTGACCAATCAGATTACTGGAATTGCACACGTTACGTTTACGTTCTGCTGGATAGTGTGTAACCATCTAGTGTCGGTTGTCCTTGCTGGCTCATTGAATTTGATTGATGTGAATCTTCTCTATTCGATAAATGAACAATATGAGTGAGCCTTTATTTGTAATTTTATGTATAAAAATTAAATTACATTTATCTCATGGAAAATTTATTTTCTAGTGTGTTGGTTTATATTAATTTATCTGTTTAATTTAAAATTTATCAAAGTCAGATTATATGCATCGCAAAAAAAAATTGTTGCTGCTATTTGTGTTCAGTTTTTGTGTCCCACTTAACTTATAATGCCAGAGACTTCTCCCATCAATGTGCAACAGACGACATGGCTTGGAGAACATATTTGCTGGAGCCACATGGAATCCAGGATCCTTATTTCAACACTCAAGAACCTCCCATGTGAGATCCTTGGGATGTGCTGGGTTGAATGTCCATTTACATCCTTGTGCACCGAGGTACGTCTGAATTTTTCTGTCCATTCCAAGTTCATTGTTTTGTCTGAGAAAGTTTTTACCACAGTCTGATCAGAATTCTTTTGTAAGATCTCTTTAACCAAATAAATGCCTGAGTGCATATCTGCAGCTAGATGTGTCCATAGATTCAATGACCTCAGTATGTGCTGCCCCTTAAACTATGCATCTGAAAAGAATAGCCTATTGTTTAGATTCTGCCTGTCCTCTTCTTCACCTAATAACCACAGACCGGGGTCCGGACATATCCAGTCCCACATATGTAAATGGAGAGCAAACTTTGAGAGACTTAATTGGCCATTCCTGCCATATATTGATCTTCCATTTCCCCATGTGAATGCTGTTAAGATCTTGGCACTAGTGCTGGTCTGATTCTCCATCTCATTAGCCTTCACCAGATCCACCTGCAATGCTGACTATTAAACCAGCTCTCAGACCAGTCACTAGTGCCTGATTATAACAAACCATCGGTGAGTTGAATCCAGCGTCCCGAATGCCGTCGGTCCGCCTGCTTGCCTGTTTCCAGACGTGTTTCTGTCTTCTGACCCTCTGAGCCTGCATAGCCTGTCAGACCTGATTATTGTGCTTTCTGGATTTCTGACCTGTTTCTCTGCACTGACTCTGCCCACGGATTCTGCTTTAGACTGTCTCTGGATTTCTTATCATCTGGCTCTTACACTTGCAACAAGTTACACATTGATGAATGACTGAATTTATAAGACCTTGGCCTACAGAAACCTTGAAACCTGCTGCTCCTATTGTCCCTTCAGTTAAGTGACAACCTTGGTGCTTAAGCTGCTCATGATGGTGCCTCGTTACATGTAGGGATACATGACTGTCCTTGGGTAGAATAACTTTTGAGATGAGAGTGTTTAAGTCTCTCTCCAACACAATTTACATATTTTTTCCAAGGTTGGACCAAGCTTTTGCATAGGTTCTGGCTAGCATGCCATCAGAATGTGGACCTGACCATTTATCTGCTGTTGCAATTTTTTTTCTTTTGTACGGGCCTTGTTGTATTTATGCCAACCAACTATTGCATTAGGGGTTCTTCGGTTCTCCACAATCACTATCAAGCTACTTCTGGATAATTTTCACCTAAACTAGTGTACTCTCACATCTCCCACAGGTGCTGGGTCCCAGGTATTAAGTGTTCACTTATATACAGTAATCTTATAATTTATTTATTTATTTATGTTCTTTCACTTTCTTTTTTCAAATATCACATTACACATGTCAGCTTACATAATAATATATATGATTTAGCAATGGCATCTAGGTGTTATTCGAGTGTATCTGTTGCTTTATGTCTGTTGGTTGTGCTGTTCTTTTTGTGTCTCTTTCCAGATGTTGGAGCAGACAAAGAAGGTTTTATCATTCTCTCCCTTTTATCTCCTCTTTCTTTCACTTCTACTATTTTTTTTCTTTTCTTTCACTTTTTGTTCTTCCTTTACTCTCCCATTGTCATGTCCATATAATTTGAAATTCTCCTTGCAGGAATCATAATAAAGCTATTTACAAGCATAAATCAAGTGGAGCACTATGGCGAAAGCTGTACGCTCCACTTGTAAAAGCAAAATCTGTCGAGCTCTATCTGGCATTGAGACATCAATTCCTATTGCCATATTGCTAGACAGGACACTGGGAAAAAAAAAAAGAATGTGGACCTGACCATTTATCTGCAAATGCTACTGTTTGTGTTTCTTAAAGGATGGCATGTTCTGCTGTTGCAATTTTTTTTCTTTTGTACGGGTCTTGTTGTATTTATGCCAACCAACTATTGCATTAGGTGTTATGGTTCAATGCATTGAAGGATCGTGCCATGTTAATGAGATATGACACTTCTCACAAGAGAGCTTAAGGTAGAGAACTGCCAGAATCGATGAGTGTTCAGTGAGAGTTCTTCCAGGTAAGTAAGTAGAACAGGTTTGCACTGATTACTGAGTCTCTGTCAGGATTGTCATTCATTTGAATTGTGCTTGAAGGTAGTTGACACAAGGATGTAAAACCAAGGGGTCTGTGTCAAATGGATTTAAGATAAAAATGGTCTGCTTGGTTTTCTTCAGTACACATATAGATCCATTGATTGTCAGAGGACTGGCGAATGTGCTGAATAGTGTTGCGTACATTCACGTAAAATTGCCCTGACTCATTTTAGATATAACCAAGCATTACTTTGCTGTCAGTATAAAACTTGATATCACTTATATCTAGGTCTTCTCGGACACGAGCAACCATCTCTACTGATAGTACAACTGCACACAGCTCGATTCTGGGGATTGTGGGCTCAGACTGAGGAGGCAGCTTTGCTTTTCCCATCACAAATCCCACTTCAATTTATCCTCTTTCTTGAACTGTCTTCAGATAAACCACAGCACCAATAGCTCTCACCAATACTGCTTTGCTGGGTGAAGCCTATTTTTGTAGGGTTGAGGAATGGGAAGCTTTTCCAACTAAGGAGGGAATGTATCAGGCTTTCCGTTGGTTCTTTAAGCTTTTGAATCATGGGGGTATATTTAGATTTTCAAACACACAACATTTGCATTTTGGCCTAATATATTTAAATGAATAATGACAGTGTGGAATCTGTGAAGTGCTTTTGTAATCCTGAGGCTATTTTTATGTTATTTTTACCACAACGAGAAGTATCATTGTATAATTTTCCCCTTACAATGTTTTATTGTTGTATTATATTTATACTGTAATTTTTACAGGAGTATGTGTATAAATATTACATAACTTTGGTCGTACTGATAATAAGTAAAGATATGTAAGCATGCTTATTCTCCACTTTAACCTTTTAGCCGTTGTTGTTTTTTAAGCCTGTCATGAAATAAAAAGAAAAGGCAAACATTTAGTTTAAGGCTTTCCTCTGGTTTTCAAAGTATCAGGGCAAGTTTTACCCACAGCGATGGAGACGTTACACCCACCAGTCAGCTAAAAGCAGGAGGCTACCTTATCTGATGCTTTTAAAGCAAATTTTAGCACAACAGAGAACTCTTCTCTGAACAGACTGTATCAGTAGAACAAACATCAGTTGGACTCAAAAACTAATGGTTGCTGTGTGGCAGAGATATTATCGTGCACTAGATGTTTAGCCATTGTCTCGCCATCAGTCTTGGTCACTGTCTTGTCTCAGAACCTTTTCAGTTTTAACCAAACTGTCAGTTGAAGGGGGCGTCAGGCTGTGCTGACATGGCCTTTGTTCAGACGACTGGTATATCAAAACGAGCAGGGGGTAGAGCCACGCAGCTCCCTAAGAGGTGAGGCTTTTAACCTCAGCACAACAATGTATGGCATCACAACACAAAGAGCTGCTCTACAGTCTGCACACAGTAATCTGTTCAGTCATGCGTCACTGTCACCCACGTTCTCTATACCACCACATTTCTGTCCTGTCGTAAATACTTCAATCACAGCGTGTCCCCTCTTGAGGGATAGATCTTTCTTGAAGCAAAGCGGAGGCAGGGGCAGTTTCACATTCCAGCCAACAGCTCATCCATCAGAGTGAGCAATAACAGCATGTTCTGTGTCCTTATTAACAACAATTCTTCTATGGTGCCTTAAAAACAAGCATTCAAACCTTGTGGGCTTTTTTGTCAAACTATGGATTCACCCTATTTATTTTAGACAGATCAAAGAAAAGTATTTTGATCTGGAAGGAAAACTGAATCTGTTTTTTTTATTTTTTAAAAGTGTTTTGTGCATTTGTATTCAGTCCCCTGTATTATGATCCCCATAACTAAACACCTTTGTAACTAACTGAGACACCACCGAAAAATTAAATATAAACAACCTGTTAATACACAGGTTGACACAGTATACATATAATTGCTCTGCGAACGATTCAGATGTTTGTTAGAAAACGTTAGTGAACAAATAGCATCATGGAAGGTCCAAGGAACACATCGGACAGTTCGGTAATAAAGTGTCAGAGAAGTTTAAGCAGTGTTAGGTTGTAAAACAACATCCCAAGCTTTGAGTGCCTCGCACAGCACTCTTTAATCTATCATCTGTAGATGAAAAGAAGATGGCGTGATGACAAACCTTCAAAGACGTGGCTGTCCAGCTAAACTGACAGGTTCACAGTAACTGCGGGAGCTGCAAAGATCCACAGCTTAGGTCGAAGAATCTGTCGATCCACCCCACTAATCTGGTCTGTATAGAAGACTGGCGAGAGGAAAGCCATCGGTGAACAAAAGCTATAAGAGGTTTAGTTTGAAGTGGGGAATACAAGAAACACATGGAAGGGTGTGCTCTGGTCACGGGAGACATTTGTGGCAGAAACCAACATTGCACATCAGGCTAAACATGCCTCTTCCTGGTGAAACATGGTAGAATGGTGTTGGATTTTCTTCTGAAAAGACAGGGGAGCTATCTTTACTGACATTAAAAGTTTGTGGTTTTAAAGGTCCAGGGGTGTGAATACTTTTTACGATATAATACAAGAGGCTTGCTTTGTGAGCAACACCACTATGTCGAATAAGTCAACACGTCCAGGACTACACATCGTCTAATAAAGACAGGAGCCCTTTGAATTTATTTCATGTGCATTTACACACGAAATGTAGCAACAAATCCAAGAGCAGCATCTTTGCTGAAAGTAACTTTAAATATCTTCAACCCTTCAATTGTCACTCCTCTCCAGCTCAGCTCTATTATGAAAGGTTCTGCTTGCCAGCATCAATACATTATCGTTTGGCTCTCATGTCAGAGCGGTGCACTGCAGATGAATGGCTTTACATACACAAAAAAGCTTATATCCTCTGCGAAACGATAGGACAGCAAAAGCCAGAGCTGCACTTTTAAAGGACAAACAGAATTATTTGCCTACTTTCACTTATCAGAAATGGAGAAAGAGCCTTTTGCCCAGTTGAAAAATGCTGCAATTCCAACGTGGCATACAATAAAAGCAGCGTGATGATATGAACCCAATCAGATGACAAAGCGTCATCAATCAAACGCAACGTTGAGTGAAACCCAAAGCTGAAACGATAAAAGAGAAAGACAGACTAGACTGCAGAATTTATTTGTTTACATTCTTTTATATTTGTATCTCAGCAGCAGCACATGTTGTTTTTAAAGCTCTATCACGGATGCTAGGATAAATCAAACAATAACAAAAAGGGATAAATCTCTGAACGTGCGACTAGCGGGCATAGTAGCTCCGTAATTAGATCACAGCATGAGGTACAGTTCGCCACAATCTTGTCAGAAATGATTTCACCCAAGGGTGTTGCTGATTCGTACTATGCTAAGCAGTTAAAACACAGTCGTTGCACTACATGTGCAGACAAGAGTTAGTTTTATGAAGCCATTCGAGTGCAACTGCATTAAAGGGGGTTGTTTAGGGGGAAAAACTGATCAGTTTTGCTCTGAGGTTAAGGCGAAGAGTCAGAATGAGGCTAATTTCTGCCATCATAAAACAACTCAATATTACATAAAATCTGTCCAGGCTAACACTTTTTAAAATGAATGTTAAACCAATGTAATGTTTTACAATTCTATTAATTTTTATGTAGAAGTCTTGAGTTATGTGCACTTAAAACCAAGTGTAACAATAGCCGGAGATCTGTAACAATAATACATTATTAGAAACCTGCACTGCAAAAAAGGAGAGTTCTGCTGTAACCAGTAATGTTGGGTATGTCTGTTTGTGGCCAATAAAACGCGTATCTTGATACAGTTAGCAATGATGTTGTATATTTACAACAAAAACAGGTGTGTCTCAGAAAACGAGAAAAAAATTATTAGAATAATTCAATTCAGATAGGGTAGTTTTTATATTGGATGGGTTTATTGCGCACAGAGTCATATATTTCAAGCATTTATTCTTTTAGTTTTGATATTTATGGCTTACATCTTATGAAAACCCAAATTTTGGTTTGTCAGAAAACTAGAATTTAACATATGATCAATAAAATAAATATGTTTAATGCAGAGATGTAATGTAAAAGTATGTCTATGTACTGTACAGTGGGCCTACAAGCCTACAATCCTTGGTCAGGATTATTCCATGCAATATTGCTGCAACACGGAGCAGCATGGAGGTGGTCAGTTTGTGACTTTGCTGAGGTGTTAGGATGCTTAACACCACTGGATTCAGGCTTGGAGTAAGAGAGAAGGGTGGACACCTTGAAAGTGCGCCCTAACTCGATGGTGCCGGCTGCTGCGGGTAGCGATTTATTTCAGGCGGCAGTCTTAAAAGAGTGGTGACATCACAAAACTATTTTATGTAGTTGATATTGCTGCATATGTAAATTCTCCAAAGCGTTTCATTAAAAACAATGTCTTCACCTTTTTGTAAGGGGGTGTTTCGGTAGGCTAGATTTCCACCCTCAGTAAAAGGGTTGGTACGGTAATGATATGTGGCTCTACCTAGTTGACTTAGCTCTGATTGGCTACAACCATATTTGGGAATCTGGTCAAAATGCGCCCCCAGATGCCCTTGCCCCCTCAATCCACACCTCTATGTGCAACACTCCCTCACAAATCCATTATTATGCTCTTATGGCTAGTGGAAGTATTTGTGTGGCAGGATGTCGGACCAAGCGGACCAAAGGTTTTAACCTGGCACCGCAATTCATCATCAACACCGTAGCGCCGAAGTACAAAGCCAAATACAAGACCGTGGCGGAGAGCTCGCTGCACCGCTGCTACAGGAACATCATGCAGCTGGCAGCTTAAGAGCCAGGGGTTTAGCTGATCACTTAGTCAGTCAACCTGATTTTTCATTTACAAACACACCTTCCTTACAATTGACCTTAAAGTGTGCGTCTGGAAAAAACAGGCACAAATACGGTTGATTACACACTGCTGTAGACTCAACAAGTCACAATTTATTCAACCACTTTCCTGAAACGACACCACCGAGTAAGCTTTGGTGTCAGACACAAAGAAGGTTTTTAACTTTGAAAATATTTTTACAATAGAGCGTTTGAGCGTTGGGACGCTTTTAGCATCATCGGCTCTTCAGACAGTGCTCATACATTTATCAGGCGAGACACCATTTAGAAATTTAATAACCTTACGGGTAATTAGAGCGTCGTAGTCGCCACCTACAGTGTTGGTACAGAAGTTTTTTGTTTTTTTTTTTCAATATCAGTTTGGTTGAAAACCTCAACTTGAATTCAGACATGTTGGGGAAACAATCTTCAGTAAAGTGCGCTGAACATGGTCTCAAACTGGGGTTGTAATTGCTTGGTACTTCCCCATCTTCGGGAGTAATTGGAAGTTTCCACCCTTTTTTGAGCACCCTCGGACATAACAGCTCCCCTTTTGAGTAGCTCTCCTCTTCTCAAGCGGAGAAGTCGTGACTCACGGCATTAAATTATCCGGCTGACGTATCAGCTGGGGGAGGAGGGGAAGGGGAAGGCTGTTTGCTCGATGGTGTGATCTAGGAAAATATGAATTACGTAGAAAGATAACCTATATAGAACAATAAACTGCTCTCTGATTTGTCAATTTTTTAGCGAAGAAGCAAAGCTGACTGCCCCTGAGCAGCACTGCAAAAAGTAGGAACAAAAAGTAGGTAAAATTTTCTTGAAATAAGTGGATTTGTCCTTTTTTTTTTTTTTTTTTTTTTTTTTTTTTTTTTTTTTTTTTTTTTTTTTTTTTTTTTTTTCCCAGTGTCCTGTCTAGCACTATGGCAATAGGAATTGATATCTCAATGCCAGATGGAGCTCGACAGATTTTGCTTTTACAAGTGGAGCAAACAGCTTTCGCCATAGTGCTCCACTTGATTTATGCTTGTAAATAGCTTTATTATGATTCCTGCAAGGAGAATTTCAAATTATATGGACATGACAATGGGAGAGTAAAGGAAGAACAAAAAGTGAAAGAAAAGAAAAAAAAAAAGAGTAGAGGTGAAAGAAAGAGGAGATAAAAGGAAGAGAATGATAAAATGTCCTCTGTCTGCTCCATCACCTGGAAAGAGACACAAAAAGAACAGCACAACCAACAGACATTAAGCAACAGATACACTCTTATTACACCTAGATGCCATTGCTTAATCATATATATTAATATGTAAGCTGACATGTGTAATGTGATATTTGAAAAAATAAAGTGACACAACATAAATAAATAAATAAATAAATTATAAGATTACTGTATATAAGTGAACACTTAATACCTGGGACCCAGCACCAGTGGGAGATGTGAAAGTGCACTAGTTTAGGTGAAGATTATCCAGAAATAGCTTGATAGTGATTGTGGAGAACCAAAGACCCACCTTCCCCGAGCACAGAGGCAGGCGTCAGGGGACCCGTAACCCCAGACTCCCAAAGGGGTCCCTAAAGCAGGTCGCCCAGGAGGGGCCGACACAGGATATCTGCAACCCCCCCCCCCAAGGAAGGAGCAGAGACGACCCCGAGGAAATCCCCCAGCCACCGCAATGTCGACGCCCTCAAGAGCCGCGGAGACGAGCCCGTGGGCTCCGCCGGCAGCCAGCCCCGCTGAAGTGGTCCCGGCCATGGGCCCTGAGGGCCAGAGGCCCCAGGGGCGCCCCGCCCCCGCGACGAGGGCCCCGGCCGCCCCCCGGGGGGCCAGGCCCCGCGAAGAGGCCGCCAGGAGCGGGCCGGCGCACGCCCGGGAACCCGCCCCAAACCCGAAGCCAACTAATGCGCCAGAGGGCCAAGGCGCCCGCCAACGAAGTGGAGGAGGGCAGGACGTGGGGGGATGGGCTCCGCACCTATCGGAGACTTGAGATGTTCTTGGGAGAGGGAGCGGACCACACCCATACCTGGAAAAAAAAAAAAAAAAAAAAAAAAAAAAAAAAAAAAAAAAAACTCATTCACCCCATCCCTCCCTTGTGCCCCACTCGCCACACACAGAAAAAAAAAAAAAGACGCTGTACACACATTCCCACATAACACTCACATCCAACACTGACCAAAGGGGGGGGGGACACCCCAAATCGACTATACGACTGCTTGTGCCCGACCCCCGGCCCGGACCGGGCCCCCCCAAGAGGGCGGGCCAACACGACCCGCACGAGCCACCCGGCCAGAGCCCCCCCCTCCCCCTAAATACCTAATAAACCCACTCCCTCCCCCCACCTTACCCTTGCCATCCCTGCCCCCCGCCCCCTGGGGGGAGCGGAGGCATCAGCCCCAGACCTGGTAGGCCGCTGACTGCACACCGCAGCCCCCCGCCAAGACCCCGGACACAGTGGCCCGCACCTCCTCCAGGCCCCAGACTCCTTGCCTCCATCGGAGAACGGGGGTGTGCAGAAGACCCCGACCCTCCCTACGCCTGCTCAAATGTTGTGTTGTTGCATGTTGTTCTCAAGTGCGTTTAAAAACTGGGAGCGCCGAAGGGGATGCACGGCACAGCCCACCCCCCTTTCGGAAGGTAGCTGTTGCCAGCGCACCCCTTCCGTGTGACTGCCCAGAACCCTCAATGTCTAAGTGGGAGAGGAGGTGAAGGGAGCCGTCCGAGGTGAGGCCCACACAACATAAGCCCCCTCCCAGACGTCTTCCCCCCCCACCCCCCCCCTACCATGGCCTATATAAGTGTGTGATGTGAAAAATGTTTGAAGTGAAAGTGTCTAAGATGCAAATAAAATTGGGGAGAGGGGCGTCACCAGAAAGTGGCAACCTCCAGTAACGCCCCCTCCCTCATGACCTGCATGTGTGGCGGCGTGATGGAGCAGGCAGAGGGAGGAGTCCGGGGATGGGGAGCAAATGACTGGGAAGCCAACCCAGGGAGCCAGCTCCCCTACTGACTCCAATAGGCACCCCCGCTCCCCGAAAGCCCCACCTAGAGAAGGGGGCCTCGCCAGCGGCACCACCGTAGCCCGGGGGCCAGGGAGAGGCCGCAGGGCCCGCCAGCCAACCACCCACCAGGACCAACACCTAAGCCCCCCCCAGCCCACCCACCAAGCCTACTTAAACTAAATAAATAAATAAATAAATAAATAAATAAATAAATAATAATAATAATAATAATAATAATAATAATAATAATAATAATAATAGGGGGGGACCCTGGCCAGCCGGCCCGCACGAGCCACCCCAACCCCACCCCCCAGGTGAAACCCGCACCGGAAGACGACACAGACCAGGACCGGGACAGGGGGCCGGACACAAGCCCACCAGAACGTCAACCGCCCCCAATCCCCCCCCCCCACCCGTGGATTTAGTCCCTCCCCAACACTAACGTTCAAACAACTCACCATACATTCGACAGTAGACATCCAGGCTGGGCAGATCCCTACTCCCCCTCCTTTTCCCCCTCCCCCCACTGGCAGAGTGCCTTTCCAATAAAGGAGAAGAGCATCTGCCCAGAGGTGTTAATGACCATGCCCCCCTACCAGCTCAACGGGCCCCGAGACCCCCCAGCGCACCAGAGGCCCCGTGCAGGGGCGGACACCCGGGCGCGCGCCGGCCCACACCAAAAGCGGCACACCCCCCCGGAACCGGAACCCCCGAGGCCCCGCCGGGGCCCGCGCCCGAGGGCGGCGCGCCCCAGGGACCCCAGACCCCCAGACCCACCCCGGCCCCACCCAGCGGCAGCACAGCTACCAGGTCAGTAACCCACGTCCGTCAACACGCAGCTCCCAAAGAGCGCCGCAAGCGGCTGCTGTAGGCCACCCGTAGGCCTCCCAAACTCCTCCCAGATGGGGGCAACAGACCCCGGAGCCGGATCCACCAGGCGCCCTACTCCAAGTGCCCCCAGGGCCCCAGGAACCCCTTCATCCAGCCACTGCGCCCTGCAGGAAGCAACCCACCGCCCCCTATTCCACTAAGTGATGGTGTTGATCAGAGGAGTCCAAAAAGACCAATCAGATGTGGAAGCAGATGCTGTCTCTAGATTAATATGATCCAACAAAAGATCTCTATACTGATTGATACTGAGATTTTGTTTACTTTTCCAATTCATGAGGATAGTTTTCTTTGCGATGCATAAAGCAGTAAAAACCATGTAAACTATTTCTTTTTTCAGAGGACTTTCCTCAAAATTACCGAGCAGGCAAACTGATGGGGATGGTGTAATCTTACAGCTCAAGCACCTTGATAAGTCCTTACATATCTGTGTCCAGAACCTCTGGACTGGTGTGCATAACCATAACGCATGAAAATAATTATCAGGATGATTGCCTATGCAGTGTGGGCAGATATTAGATTGTGCCAGACCCATCTTGAATAATCTTTGTCCTGTATAATGTACTCTGTGAAGGATTTTGTATTGTATTAGTTGTAAGTTGGTGTTTCTAGTCAATTTGAAAGTTCTTAGACATGTCTGAGCCCAGAAATTTTGTTCAAAGGTGCCTGATAAATCTTTTTCCCACTTCATTATAGGAAGAGATATCGAATCATCTATTTTAGTCAGTGTCCTGTATGATTTAGACAGTAGTTTGGGGGGGGTTAAATCTAAGAACTCTATTATATTAGTTGGGACTTGTAAACCACCATTAATATGCTTATATTTATTTTTAATTATAGATTTAAGTTGTTCATATTCCAAGAATTTATTTTTACTAATGCCATATTGCATATTTAGTTTAGCAAAATTGATGAACTCGGTTCCGTCAAGTAGATGTTCCAGATATTTAATACCTTTATTCTTCCAGTATGTAAAGTTTATCATTTTATTATTTTGTAGGATATCAGGGTTATTCCAGATAGGTGTACGACTGCATGGGATAAGGGATGACTTTGTCATTTTGAGGAACTCCCACCATGCTGTCAGAGTAGAACTAATGTTGATATATTTGAAGCATGTATGCCGTTTTATATTTGAGCTTATAAACGGCAGATCTGAAATCATGATATTATTGCACATTTCCTGTTCTATATCTAACCAAGGCTCATCTAAAAGACTATTTTTTATCCATTTAGAGATGTATTGTAGCCTATTTGCTAAGTAATAGTTATGGAAGTTAGGCAGATCTAATCCTCCCCTGTCTTTAGTCTTCTGTATTGTCTTTAAGCTAATACGTGGGGGTTTATCTTTCCAAAGAAATCTAGAAATGGCAGAGTCTAGAGATTTAAACCAGTCAGATGATGGTTTATTGGGGACCATTGAAAATAAATAATTAATTCTAGGTAGGACCATCATTTTTATTGAAGCTACCCTACCCATAAGTGTGATTGGAAGCGATTTCCATCTTTCAAGGTCCTCTTCTATCCTGTTTAAAAGTGGGGCATGGTTAAGTTTAAGTAAATCTGTTAATTTATTCGACACAGTAATACCTAAATATTTAATATTTCCTGATTGCATTTGTAAATTTAGGGAGTTTTCGAGAGAGCAATTAATTGACAGTACCGTAGATTTAGACCAGTTTAACGAGTAATCTGATACTTTGGAGAACGATTCTAGTATTCTAATTACTTGTAAAAGAGAATTATTTGAATGCTGGAGATAAAGTAATACATCATCCGCGTACAGACTAATCTTGTGCTCTATTTTCATGCATTTTATACCTTTTACAGCTTTTGTTTGTCTGATAGTTGCTGCTAGAGGTTCTATAAAGATGGCAAAAAAGTGATGGAGAAAGAGGGCATCCTTGCCTGGTGCCCCTCTGTAAACAAAAACTGGAAGATATTTGATTATTTGTCCTGACACAGGCTGTTGGAGAATTGTATAGAATTTTTAACCAGTTTATGAATAAATCGCCAAAACCGAATTTATGAAGAGTAGCGAATAAAAATTTCCAATTTACTCTATCAAATGCTTTTTCTGCGTCTAAAGACAATATATTGGTTTTAATGTTTTTACTGTAGGAATAATCAATTAAATTAAGTAATCGGCGTGTATTTGTGGATGACTGCCTTCCTCTGATGAAACCAGTTTGATCTGGATGTATTATGAGGGGAGTTACTTTGTCTAATCTTTTTGCTAAAGCTTTACAGATTATCTTAATATCCACATTAATTAAGGATATGGGACGATAACTAGTGGGCAACACAGGATCTTTGTCTGGCTTGAGCAGAAGGCTGATGGTGGCAGAGTTCATATTAGCTGGAAATCTACCTTTTTCCTGTATTTCCTGCAACATTCTGTGGAACGTTGGGGCTAGAATATTCCAGAACTCTTTATAAAACTCAGTGGGGAATCCATCTGGATTAGGGAACAAGGACAAATCCAAGTGGATTTGTCCTTGATTTGAGCAGGTAAATAAGATAATCTGCCAATGGAATACGATTTTTGCACTTAAAAAAAGGAACATTTCGTCTCCATCATCATATTTCAAGTGCAGTATATCTAATTGTCTTATTTTAGGGGTAAAAATACTTATTTCATTGGCTTATTTACCTGCTCAAATAAAGGACAAATAGACTCATTTCAATAAAGGTTTACTTCAAGTTCCCTTTTTGCAGTGAGGTCCCTTGGTGGGTTACCCACTCTTGACATTCACACAGCCTCATTAGTGCACAACAGATTATATTATACCCGCAAAACCACAGAAAAATGAAATTTCTTGTCATGACCGTGTTGTGGTCGCCACCTTCAGTGTCAAAGAGATGCACATGAATTCACCATCAGTGAAGAGCAGAGGAATGTCTGCAGTGAGACTGTGGTCGTGGTGGGGCTGTTGACTAGACACTGGGTGGAGAGCAGTGAGGTAACCTGTCACGTGACTCTCAGATTTAAATAAATGAAAACAAATTCCATTACTTGGTGTGACCTGCTCACGGCGATCCGTTCTTAAACGCAGGAATGGATTTTGTGTGCATAAAGGTAAAGTGAGAAAATCCTGCGACACATAGTGAGAATTTATAAAATATAATTGAAAACAATCCGTTCTCCACGCATTGTGTGAATGTTATACTACTTTTAAATATGTTCAATACATTTTTACAGAAGCAGCATGAATTTGTACACAACCATCATGATGTAAAATGTTTGTACTATTACACTCCTGTTAACATTATGGTCAATCTGCACGTTTCCATTAATCCCGTTGGCCGCAGCAAGTAACTCCTTGTTACGCATGAAGTTAATCTGGACTCCTGACAACTCAGATATTGTTGATATTATAGTTGTTTTGGGACTGAAATCCACTTTGCTCTTGCTTCAGTATCGTACACGGATCTTTTCTATGGAAAGTCAAGACATAAACACAATTTACTACTGCAAGTAAGATATCAAAGATTAATAAAATCTCTACCGAACGCAGTTTAAAATAATCCCTCGAGCAACAAAATGTTCCTGCTTAAGTTTTTTATTTTTGTTATAAGAGAAAGGTTGCACATTTTCAACTATATTATTGATGCTCTTTCACTAAATAACTATTTTCAATTATACATTTCTAACTGCAGGTTTTACAGTTTATCTGCTCCCTGTTTTATTTGTAAAAGGGGGTAAAAAGATTTTACTTAAACTGGGATGCAAACTGAATAACATTTTCAAATGCGTTGTAACTGTGTTCCCATCAGCAAAGTATTAGTATTATTGTTCTAAATTTGAGACAAAACCTTCACATTAAAACCTGCAAAAGTTACCGTCACTTTTGCGGCTCAGTTCTTGTTTTCTATAATCTTTCTTTTTCCTGTTTTTACAACAAAGTCGAGAAATAGTTTCTATTACAGTACTGCTAATTAATCCTCCAATTTAAATGCAAACCTTATAATATGTCAATTACACTTCATAAGACTGTAACTTGGACTAATTTTCTCTCCTCCACAACATTTAACTTTAATTTTTCTTGTGGATCCAGAGGCTGACGACTTTATTTAAATGAATTTGTGTTATACACGCTTTCCCCTTTGTAACGTGCTTTTCATCTTTATTGGGTAAACAAGCCATACTGACTTCCTTTGTATCTTTTGAGAGGAACTCAAAAATGGCATGTTAATTAAAATAAGTAATTGCTTTTTCTGTATAAAAAAAAGGATTCTTGTTAACAGGGATTCATTTCTATAAGCAAGTGTATTTCTGTATGTACAGACATCAAAGCAATTAAAACTAAATCTAGTTTTACGCTCATATGGGGGTGAAAACTTAAAGCCAAAGTCAAACAACTTTGCTGTGCACTGAAATATTGACCAATAAAGCTGATTCTGATTCTAATATGTCAATATTGTGAATATACATGAGCTTTAGTCTCTTGGCATTCACGCAAAATGTACTAACTTTTTAAAAATGCCCTGTTACTTTTTAATAGAAAATTGTCACTCTATGACTGAAAAGCCTTGTAGTATGTTTTAGAAAGGCAGAAGAGGAGTTTCTCTGCATAATAAACAAACGTATAGAGTTGTTTAAAGCTGGAATGGGTGACTGAAAGAGCAGCAGATTATTTTAGTGGGGCTTCCTAAGACAAAATGTGATTGAAGAGGTACCTTCTGCTCTAATAACATCCTCGCTGACAGATAACTTACGCAGCAGCTTAGAAAAGCAAAGCCTCTTATTTTCCTCTGAACTTCCTGCCAAAGAATTGATAACCTACATTAAATTGCATTATACTGTTTGAAGAAAACGGAACATTTACAATAATTAGCAGTTTCATTTTCATTTGTCCTACCCAGCGATGCTAAGGAATAAAAGGCACACAATTTATGCATTTATATTTAACAAAACCTGTGCGGTGGCCTAAGTTAAAGCATAGTGGGCTCTGGACGAGCTTGCATTAACATGTATTCACTGTGCATGAATTACGTGACAAATCCCTGCCTAACATTTGTAGTAGATAAATGTTCTTCAGTACGACGGAGGAAGCGAACAAGTTGTTCAAAGAAAAGAAAAAAGAGAGACAGTGAAAGTCTTTCCCACCTGCATGCATTGTGTCCGTCTGTGTGGGTGTGTGGGTGGGAATGGCTCTGATGGACGCTGCCGTTGCACAGCTGGATGCACATCACACATGAGGGAGCGACTCAAAAGAGCTCAAGAGGAGTGACAAAGCTGCGGATGACAAGTTGTGCAACAATTTGGAAAACAAAGCATCAGGAACTAACTTTGTTTCTGGCTTGTCTTGAGCCGTTGAATTTCACGAGCCTCTTTTGTCAATTTTTTTTTATTTACTTTTGTTACTTTATCCACATAAAAAAGAAACAATTTTGTCTGGATGTGTGAGTTTGTCAGAAGAAAGACCTGCAAGGTGCTTTTTAAATGCTTTTCTTTATAGTTATTATACAAATCAGAAAACTCCTACTGAAGCCACTATGAAACCTAAGTCCAGCTTTACATATTTCTCACGTTTTGCTGTCACATTTAGATATTGAATATCAGACAAAAATTTATCAGAGGGGTTATTTCAGATTGTCAAGTGAGGTTTTGTGAAGGTATTATCTGTGATATTTCCCCTGCCTATAGTAAAAAGATGTCGTATCACCTTGAGCTTGTTGGAAAAGCAAATACACCTTTGGAGTGGCTGTATCAATTTGCTTCATCAGCGGGTTTAACTAATCAGCTGATTGTGATGCCGCCAAGATGCTTTTCAAGCAATTTGAAATGGAAAGCACAATAACGTACCATCCTTGGGACTGCTGCACAACCGTGGTAAAAAGCAAAAGTTTGCTCCAATCTTGTCGGAGTTAAATGCTCACTGTCGTATAACATCACTGCTATGACATCTTTCCACCACAGGTAAGGGAACTAGAATAAACTTTACAGGAGTTCACTTCAAAAAATCTGAACTAACCCTTTGAAGGGCTGTCGCTACCTCGGGCTTTTGTAACAAAGTAATCACCCTCAGAACCTAAAAACTGGTTATTAGTTTGAGTAAGGAAGATGGATCCTAACCAAGGCAAGTGAAGCTTCAGATGATGTTCTAGGTTGTTGTTTTTATGGTCTCCTAAAAAAAAAACACTGGGCACTCCTGGGAAGGTTTTCTTGTTGCGGTTCCCTTTTGAGTCTCACAGCCTCAGAAATAGCCATCAATGATTTTGTTTCTCATTGTTGTTTGAATTTCCTTAGACTGATGTGTTCTTCTTCCAGACTTTTCTTTTTTATTTTAGTCATTTCTTGATCCTACACGTCTGTCAGTGAAATGTGGCAAATTAAAAATGAACTCAGCTTTCTCAAAAACGGGTTTAACCACAGCAATATCATTATTAAACAAAGTGGGCAATTATTTGTTCACATGTGCAGGTTGGTTTGGAGAGCTTTTGCCCTTAAACAACTGAAATTATTATTTTTTTTTAAACTGCATATTGTATGTTTCATATGAAAATAATATATCAATTTTTAAATTAAACTCATTATTGTTAATCACAAATGTCAATAATAAATCCTTACATTCCCATCATATCCTTTTAGAATGTTCTGAAAATTCTTCATCTAGAAATTAATTTTTCAGAGTATTTGGTTTGTACTCGCTGTATCGGGATCACAGAGAAAATATTATGTTTGGAAGGCAAATGGCTTAGCTTCAAATGCAATAAAGGTCTTGGGATAAATCCCCTTTGTACGACAGGGCATGCCAGCTGCAAGACATGTCCCAAGATCTGTTTCCCCTGCCTAAAAATAATTTAAAATATTGTGACAGGACATAATAAATATATTATTTATGAGGCAAATGCAATGACGTCCTTTGCTTAATACCACTGACTGATTATTGACACAAGAGTAGCGGAGAATGGTCTAGTGTGTTATATTCTGGGAATACATTATGTTTGCAAAGATCCTAATTTTCTTACTATTCATAAGATATTTCTCAATAGTGAAATATTTAATTCACATTCAGTTTTCATGATTTTTCTAAAAATAGCCTGCTGCCTAAATGCGTACGCTCTGGGGTTATCATGCGTTCTCAGCTTGTTTTCTTCAGGACATCAAATGATTGACACGGTTTAATCCACGAGGAGCTTAGCCATCTCAAACATGCCCACTTCTGATGGCGACAGCTCCTGAGCATGACTTATAGAAATGCAAATGTAAATATGCTGTGAACAATAAAACAGAAAAGAAAATCTCATCTGCCCGCTGCTGCTTTTATTATTAATCCCCACAAAGATAAAACCCATAATTGCATTTTGTTATATAACATTACATGTTATGTTTTCAGTCTGCCTGCAGGTCATACAGGCCCACGGCTGATGACAGGGTTTTTCCATTCACTTGTCAAAGGTAATAATGCATCACTGATTGAAAAAAGCAACAATGCTTTTCACTTTCCACTTTTCACTTTAGTACCAATAGAGGAAAGCCAACAGACATAATCTTTGTGATTAGCTTTGATTACTCTAAAAGCTGAACAAACGTGTCCAAGATCGTATGTAAATATGATGCTGAACTATTTACTCAGTGTAATTTCTGTTCTTATGTCTGACAGGT
>NC_046378.1:33628321-33697432 GCF_011125445.2 Fundulus heteroclitus
TTTCTTTCATGTCCATATAATTTGAAATTCTCCTTGCAGGAATCATAATAAAGCTATTTACAAGCATAAATCAAGTGGAGCACTATGGCGAAAGCTGTACGCTCCACTTGTAAAAGCAAAATCTGTCGAGCTCTATCTGGCATTGAGACATCAATTCCTATTGCCATATTGCTAGACAGGACACTGGGAAAAAAAAAAGAATGTGGACCTGACCATTTATCTGCAAATGCTACTGTTTGTGTTCTTAAAGGATGGCATGTTCTGCTGTTGCAAATTTTTTTTCTTTTGTACGGGTCTTGTTGTATTTATGCCAACCAACTATTGCATTAGGTGTTATGGTTCAATGCATTGAAGGATCGTGCCATGTTAATGAGATATGACACTTCTCACAAGAGAGCTTAAGGTAGAGAACTGCCAGAATCGATGAGTGTTCAGTGAGAGTTCTTCCAGGTAAGTAAGTAGAACAGGTTTGCACTGATTACTGAGTCTCTGTCAGGATTGTCATTCATTTGAATTGTGCTTGAAGGTAGTTGACACAAGGATGTAAAACCAAGGGGTCTGTGTCAAATGGATTTAAGATAAAAATGGTCTGCTTGGTTTTCTTCAGTACACATATAGATCCATTGATTGTCAGAGGACTGGCGAATGTGCTGAATAGTGTTGCGTACATTCACGTAAAATTGCCCTGACTCATTTTAGATATAACCAAGCATTACTTTGCTGTCAGTATAAAACTTGATATCACTTATATCTAGGTCTTCTCGGACACGAGCAACCATCTCTACTGATAGTACAACTGCACACAGCTCGATTCTGGGGATTGTGGGCTCAGACTGAGGAGGCAGCTTTGCTTTTCCCATCACAAATCCCACTTCAATTTATCCTCTTTCTTGAACTGTCTTCAGATAAACCACAGCACCAATAGCTCTCACCAATACTGCTTTGCTGGGTGAAGCCTATTTTTGTAGGGTTGAGGAATGGGAAGCTTTTCCAACTAAGGAGGGAATGTATCAGGCTTTCCGTTGGTTCTTTAAGCTTTTGAATCATGGGGTATATTTAGATTTTCAAACACACAACATTTGCATTTTGGCCTAATATATTTAAATGAATAATGACAGTGTGGAATCTGTGAAGTGCTTTTGTAATCCTGAGGCTATTTTTATGTTATTTTTACCACAACGAGAAGTATCATTGTATAATTTTCCCCTTACAATGTTTTATTGTTGTATTATATTTATACTGTAATTTTTACAGGAGTATGTGTATAAATATTACATAACTTTGGTCGTACTGATAATAAGTAAAGATATGTAAGCATGCTTATTCTCCACTTTAACCTTTTAGCCGTTGTTGTTTTTTAAGCCTGTCATGAAATAAAAAGAAAAGGCAAACATTTAGTTTAAGGCTTTCCTCTGGTTTTCAAAGTATCAGGGCAAGTTTTACCCACCAGCGATGGAGACGTTACACCCACCAGTCAGCTAAAAGCAGGAGGCTACCTTATCTGATGCTTTTAAAGCAAATTTTAGCACAACAGAGAACTCTTCTCTGAACAGACCTGTATCAGTAGAACAAACATCAGTTGGACTCAAAAACTAATGGTTGCTGTGTGGCAGAGATATTATCGTGCACTAGATGTTTAGCCATTGTCTCGCCATCAGTCTTGGTCACTGTCTTGTCCAGAACCTTTTCAGTTTTAACCAAACTGTCAGTTGAAGGGGGCGTCAGGCTGTGCTGACATGGCCTTTGTTCAGACGACTGGTATATCAAAACGAGCAGGGGGTAGAGCCACGCAGCTCCCTAAGAGGTGAGGCTTTTAACCATCAGCACAACAATGTATGGGCATCACAACACAAAGAGCTGCTCTACAGGTCTGCACACAGTAATCTGTTCAGTCATGCGTCACTGTCACCCCAGTTCTCTATACCACCACATTTCTGTCCTGTCGTAAATACTGCAATCACAGCGTGTCCCCTCTTGAGGGATAGATCTTCTTGAAGCAAAGCGGAGGCAGGGGCAGTTTCACATTCCAGCCAACAGCTCATCCATCAGAGTGAGCAATAACAGCATGTTCTGTGTCCTTATTAACAACAATTCTTCTATGGTGCCTTAAAAACAAGCATTCAAACCTTGTGGGCTTTTTTGTCAAACTATGGATTCACCCTATTTATTTTAGACAGATCAAAGAAAAGTATTTTGATCTGGAAGGAAAACTGAATCTGTTTTTTTTATTTTTTAAAAGTGTTTTGTGCATTTGTATTCAGTCCCCTGTATTATGATCCCCATAACTAAACACCTTTGTAACTAACTGAGACACCACCGAAAAATTAAATATAAACAACCTGTTAATACACAGGTTGACACAGTATACATATAATTGCTCTGCGAAACGATTCAGATGTTTGTTAGAAAACGTTAGTGAACAAATAGCATCATGGAAGGTCCAAGGAACACATCGGACAGTTCGGTAATAAAGTGTCAGAGAAGTTTAAGCAGTGTTAGGTTGTAAAACAACATCCCAAGCTTTGAGTGCCTCGCACAGCACTCTTTAATCTATCATCTGTAGATGAAAAGAAGATGGCGTGATGACAAACCTTCAAAGACGTGGCTGTCCAGCTAAACTGACAGGTTCACAGTAACTGCGGGAGCTGCAAAGATCCACAGCTTAGGTCGAAGAATCTGTCGATCCACCCCACTAATCTGGTCTGTATAGAAGACTGGCGAGAGGAAAGCCATCGGTGAACAAAAGCTATAAGAGGTTTAGTTTGAAGTGGGGAATACAAGAAACACATGGAAGGGTGTGCTCTGGTCACGGGAGACATTGTGGCAAGAAACCAACATTGCACATCAGGCTAAACATGCCTCTTCCTGGTGAAACATGGTAGAATGGTGTTGGATTTTCTTCTGAAAAGACAGGGGAGCTATCTTTACTGACATTAAAAGTTTGTGGTTTTAAAGGTCCAGGGGTGTGAATACTTTTTACGATATAATACAAGAGGCTTGCTTTGTGAGCAACACCACTATGTCGAATAAGTCAACACGTCCAGGACTACACATCGTCTAATAAAGACAGGAGCCCTTTGAATTTATTTCATGTGCATTTACACACGAAATGTAGCAACAAATCCAAGAGCAGCATCTTTGCTGAAAGTAACTTTAAATATCTTCAACCCTTCAATTGTCACTCCTCTCCAGCTCAGCTCTATTATGAAAGGTTCTGCTTGCCAGCATCAATACATTATCGTTTGGCTCTCATGTCAGAGCGGTGCACTGCAGATGAATGGCTTTACATACACAAAAAAGCTTATATCCTCTGCGAAACGATAGGACAGCAAAAGCCAGAGCTGCACTTTTAAAGGACAAACAGAATTATTTGCCCTACTTTCACTTATCAGAAATGGAGAAAGAGCCTTTTGCCCAGTTGAAAAAATGCTGCAATTCCAACGTGGCATACAATAAAAGCAGCGTGATGATATGAACCCAATCAGATGACAAAGCGTCATCAATCAAACGCAACGTTGAGTGAAACCCAAAGCTGAAACGATAAAAGAGAAAGACAGACTAGACTGCAGAATTTATTTGTTTACATTCTTTTATATTTGTATCTCAGCAGCAGCACATGTTGTTTTTAAAGCTCTATCACGGATGCTAGGATAAATCAAAACAATAACAAAAAGGGATAAATCTCTGAACGTGCGACTAGCGGGCATAGTAGCTCCGTAATTAGATCACAGCATGAGGTACAGTTCGCCACAATCTTGTCAGAAATGATTTCACCCAAGGGTGTTGCTGATTCGTACTATGCTAAGCAGTTAAAAACACAGTCGTTGCACTACATGTGCAGACAAGAGTTAGTTTTATGAAGCCATTCGAGTGCAACTGCATTAAAGGGGGTTGTTTAGGGGGAAAAACTGATCAGTTTTGCTCTGAGGTTAAGGCGAAGAGTCAGAATGAGGCTAATTTCTGCCATCATAAAACAACTCAATATTACATAAAATCTGTCCAGGCTAACACTTTTTAAAATGAATGTTAAACCAATGTAATGTTTTACAATTCTATTAATTTTTATGTAGAAGTCTTGAGTTATGTGCACTTAAAACCAAGTGTAACAATAGCCGGAGATCTGTAACAATAATACATTATTAGAAACCTGCACTGCAAAAAAGGAGAGTTCTGCTGTAACCAGTAATGTTGGGTATGTCTGTTTGTGGCCAATAAAACGCGTATCTTGATACAGTTAGCAATGATGTTGTATATTTACAACAAAAAACAGGTGTGTCTCAGAAAATGAGAAAAAAAAATTATTAGAATAATTCAATCCAGATATTGTATGGGTTTATTGCGCACAGAGTGATATATTTCAAGCATTTATACTTTAAGTTTTTATATTTATGGATTACATCTTATGAAAACCCAAATTTTGCTTTGTCAGAAAACTAGAATTTAACATATGATCAATAAAATAAATATGTTTAATGCAGAGATGTAATGTAAAAGTATGTCTATGTACTGTACAGTGGGCCTACAAGCCTACAATCCTTGGTCAGGATTATTCCATGCAATATTGCTGCAACACGGAGCAGCATGGAGGTGGTCAGTTTGTGACTTTGCTGAGGTGTTAGGATGCTTAACACCACTGGATTCAGGCTTGGAGTAAGAGAGAAGGGTGGACACCTTGAAAGTGCGCCCTAACTCGATGGTGCCGGCTGCTGCGGGTAGCGATTTATTTCAGGCGGCAAGTCTTAAAAGAGTGGTGACATCACAAAACTATTTTATGTAGTTGATATTGCTGCATATGTAAATTCTCCAAAGCGTTTCATTAAAAACAATGTCTTCACCTTTTTGTAAGGGGGTGTTTCGGTAGGCTAGATTTCCACCCTCAGTAAAAGGGTTGGTACGGTAATGATATGTGGCTCTACCCTAGTTGACTTAGCTCTGATTGGCTACAACCATATTTGGGAATCTGGTCAAAATGCGCCCCCAGATGCCCTTGCCCCCTCAATCCACACCTCTATGTGCAACACTCCCCTCACAAATCCATTATTATGCTCTTATGGCTAGTGGAAGTATTTGTGTGGCAGGATGTCGGACCAAGCGGACCAAAGGTTTTAACCTGGCACCGCAATTCATCATCAACACCGTAGCGCCGAAGTACAAAGCCAAATACAAGACCGTGGCGGAGAGCTCGCTGCACCGCTGCTACAGGAACATCATGCAGCTGGCAGCTTAAGAGCCAGGGGTTTAGCTGATCACTTAGTCAGTCAACCTGATTTTTCATTTACAAACACACCTTCCTTACAATTGACC
Organism: Fundulus heteroclitus; assembly: GCF_011125445.2. NCBI lineage: Eukaryota > Metazoa > Chordata > Actinopteri > Cyprinodontiformes > Fundulidae > Fundulus > Fundulus heteroclitus. The sequence goes on from NC_046378.1 coordinate 33,633,626, forward strand.
TTAAAGTGTGCGTCTGGAAAAAACAGGCACAAATACGGTTGATTACACACTGCTGTAGACTCAACAAGTCACAATTTATTCAACCACTTTCCTGAAACGACACCACCGAGTAAGCTTTGGTGTCAGACACAAAGAAGGTTTTTAACTTTGAAAATATTTTTACAATAGAGCGTTTGAGCATTGGGACGCGTTTAGCATCATCGGCTCTTCAGACAGTGCTCATACATTTATCAGGCGAGACACCATTTAGAAATTTAATAACCTTACGGGTAATTAGAGCGTCGTAGTCGCCACCTACAGTGTTGGTACAGAAGTTTTTTGTTTTTTTTTTTCAATATCAGTTTGGTTGAAAACCTCAACTTGAATTCAGACATGTTGGGGAAACAATCTTCAGTAAAGTGCGCTGAACATGGTCTCAAACTGGGGTTGTAATTGCTTGGTACTTCCCCATCTTCGGGAGTAATTGGAAGTTTCCACCCTTTTTTGAGCACCCTCGGACATAACAGCTCCCCTTTTGAGTAGCTCTCCTCTTCTCAAGCGGAGAAGTCGTGACTCACGGCATTAAATTATCCGGCTGACGTATCAGCTGGGGGAGGAGGGGAAGGGGAAGGCTGTTTGCTCGATGGTGTGATCTAGGAAAATATGAATTACGTAGAAAGATAACCTATATAGAACAATAAACTGCTCTCTGATTTGTCAATTTTTTAGCGAAGAAGCAAAGCTGACTGCCCCTGAGCAGCACTGCAAAAAGTAGGAACAAAAAGTAGGTAAAATTTTCTTGAAATAAGTGGATTTGTCCTTTTTTTTTTTTTTTTTTTTTTTTTTTTTTTTTTTTTTTTTTTTTTTTTTTTTTTTTTTTCCCAGTGTCCTGTCTAGCACTATGGCAATAGGAATTGATATCTCAATGCCAGATGGAGCTCGACAGATTTTGCTTTTACAAGTGGAGCAAACAGCTTTCGCCATAGTGCTCCACTTGATTTATGCTTGTAAATAGCTTTATTATGATTCCTGCAAGGAGAATTTCAAATTATATGGACATGACAATGGGAGAGTAAAGGAAGAACAAAAAGTGAAAGAAAAGAAAAAAAAAAAGAGTAGAGGTGAAAGAAAGAGGAGATAAAAGGAAGAGAATGATAAAATGTCCTCTGTCTGCTCCATCACCTGGAAAGAGACACAAAAAGAACAGCACAACCAACAGACATTAAGCAACAGATACACTCTTATTACACCTAGATGCCATTGCTTAATCATATATATTAATATGTAAGCTGACATGTGTAATGTGATATTTGAAAAAATAAAGTGACACAACATAAATAAATAAATAAATAAATTATAAGATTACTGTATATAAGTGAACACTTAATACCTGGGACCCAGCACCAGTGGGAGATGTGAAAGTGCACTAGTTTAGGTGAAGATTATCCAGAAATAGCTTGATAGTGATTGTGGAGAACCAAAGACCCACCTTCCCCGAGCACAGAGGCAGGCGTCAGGGGACCCGTAACCCCAGACTCCCAAAGGGGTCCCTAAAGCAGGTCGCCCAGGAGGGGCCGACACAGGATATCTGCAACCCCCCCCCCAAGGAAGGAGCAGAGACGACCCCGAGGAAATCCCCCAGCCACCGCAATGTCGACGCCCTCAAGAGCCGCGGAGACGAGCCCGTGGGCTCCGCCGGCAGCCAGCCCCGCTGAAGTGGTCCCGGCCATGGGCCCTGAGGGCCAGAGGCCCCAGGGGCGCCCCGCCCCCGCGACGAGGGCCCCGGCCGCCCCCCGGGGGGCCAGGCCCCGCGAAGAGGCCGCCAGGAGCGGGCCGGCGCACGCCCGGGAACCCGCCCCAAACCCGAAGCCAACTAATGCGCCAGAGGGCCAAGGCGCCCGCCAACGAAGTGGAGGAGGGCAGGACGTGGGGGGATGGGCTCCGCACCTATCGGAGACTTGAGATGTTCTTGGGAGAGGGAGCGGACCACACCCATACCTGGAAAAAAAAAAAAAAAAAAAAAAAAAAAAAAAAAAAAAAAAAAAACTCATTCACCCCACCCCTCCCTTGTGCCCCCCTCGCCACACACAGAAAAAAAAAAAAAGACGCTGTACACACATTCCCACATAACACTCACATCCAACACTGACCAAAGGGGGGGGGGGACACCCCAAATCGACTATACGACTGCTTGTGCCCGACCCCCGGCCCGGACCGGGCCCCCCCAAGAGGCGGGCCAACACGACCCGCACGAGCCACCCGGCCAGAGCCCCCCCCCCTCCCCCCTAAATACCTAATAAACCCACTCCCTCCCCCCACCTTACCCTTGCCATCCCTGCCCCCCGCCCCCTGGGGGGAGCGGAGGCATCAGCCCCAGACCTGGTAGGCCGCTGACTGCACACCGCAGCCCCCCGCCAAGACCCCGGACACAGTGGCCCGCACCTCCTCCAGGCCCCAGACTCCTTGCCTCCATCGGAGAACGGGGGTGTGCAGAAGACCCCGACCCTCCCTACGCCTGCTCAAATGTTGTGTTGTTGCATGTTGTTCTCAAGTGCGTTTAAAAACTGGGAGCGCCGAAGGGGATGCACGGCACAGCCCACCCCCCTTTCGGAAGGTAGCTGTTGCCAGCGCACCCCTTCCGTGTGACTGCCCAGAACCCTCAATGTCTAAGTGGGAGAGGAGGTGAAGGGAGCCGTCCGAGGTGAGGCCCACACAACATAAGCCCCCTCCCAGACGTCTTCCCCCCCCCACCCCCCCCTACCATGGCCTATATAAGTGTGTGATGTGAAAAATGTTTGAAGTGAAAGTGTCTAAGATGCAAAATAAAATTGGGGAGAGGGGCGTCACCAGAAAGTGGCAACCTCCAGTAACGCCCCCTCCCTCATGACCTGCATGTGTGGCGGCGTGATGGAGCAGGCAGAGGGAGGAGTCCGGGGATGGGGAGCAAATGACTGGGAAGCCAACCCAGGGAGCCAGCTCCCCTACTGACTCCAATAGGCACCCCCGCTCCCCGAAAGCCCCACCTAGAGAAGGGGGCCTCGCCAGCGGCACCACCGTAGCCCGGGGGCCAGGGAGAGGCCGCAGGGCCCGCCAGCCAACCACCCACCAGGACCAACACCTAAGCCCCCCCCAGCCCACCCACCAAGCCTACTTAAACTAAATAATAAATAAATAAATAAATAAATAAATAAATAATAATAATAATAATAATAATAATAATAATAATAATAATAATAATAGGGGGGGACCCTGGCCAGCCGGCCCGCACGAGCCACCCCAACCCCACCCCCCAGGTGAAACCCGCACCGGAAGACGACACAGACCAGGACCGGGACAGGGGGCCGGACACAAGCCCACCAGAACGTCAACCGCCCCCAATCCCCCCCCCCCACCCGTGGATTTAGTCCCTCCCCAACACTAACGTTCAAACAACTCACCATACATTCGACAGTAGACATCCAGGCTGGGCAGATCCCTACTCCCCCTCCTTTCCCCCTCCCCCCACTGGCAGAGTGCCTTTCCAATAAAGGAGAAGAGCATCTGCCCAGAGGTGTTAATGACCATGCCCCCCTACCAGCTCAACGGGCCCCGAGACCCCCCAGCGCACCAGAGGCCCCGTGCAGGGGCGGACACCCGGGCGCGCGCCGGCCCACACCAAAAGCGGCACACCCCCCGGAACCGGAACCCCCGAGGCCCCGCCGGGGCCCGCGCCCGAGGGCGGCGCGCCCCAGGGACCCCAGACCCCCAGACCCACCCCGGCCCCACCCAGCGGCAGCACAGCTACCAGGTCAGTAACCCACGTCCGTCAACACGCAGCTCCCAAAGAGCGCCGCAAGCGGCTGCTGTAGGCCACCCGTAGGCCTCCCAAACTCCTCCCAGATGGGGGCAACAGACCCCGGAGCCGGATCCACCAGGCGCCCTACTCCAAGTGCCCCCAGGGCCCCAGGAACCCCTTCATCCAGCCACTGCGCCCTGCAGGAAGCAACCCACCGCCCCCTATTCCACTAAGTGATGGTGTTGATCAGAGGAGTCCAAAAAGACCAATCAGATGTGGAAGCAGATGCTGTCTCTAGATTAATATGATCCAACAAAAGATCTCTATACTGATTGATACTGAGATTTTGTTTACTTTTCCAATTCATGAGGATAGTTTTCTTTGCGATGCATAAAGCAGTAAAAACCATGTAAACTATTTCTTTTTTCAGAGGACTTTCCTCAAAATTACCGAGCAGGCAAACTGATGGGGATGGTGTAATCTTACAGCTCAAGCACCTTGATAAGTCCTTACATATCTGTGTCCAGAACCTCTGGACTGGTGTGCATAACCATAACGCATGAAAATAATTATCAGGATGATTGCCTATGCAGTGTGGGCAGATATTAGATTGTGCCAGACCCATCTTGAATAATCTTTGTCCTGTATAATGTACTCTGTGAAGGATTTTGTATTGTATTAGTTGTAAGTTGGTGTTTCTAGTCAATTTGAAAGTTCTTAGACATGTCTGAGCCCAGAAATTTTGTTCAAAGGTGCCTGATAAATCTTTTTCCCACTTCATTATAGGAAGAGATATCGAATCATCTATTTTAGTCAGTGTCCTGTATGATTTAGACAGTAGTTTGGGGGGGGTTAAATCTAAGAACTCTATTATATTAGTTGGGACTTGTAAACCACCATTAATATGCTTATATTTATTTTTAATTATAGATTTAAGTTGTTCATATTCCAAGAATTTATTTTTACTAATGCCATATTGCATATTTAGTTTAGCAAAATTGATGAACTCGGTTCCGTCAAGTAGATGTTCCAGATATTTAATACCTTTATTCTTCCAGTATGTAAAGTTTATCATTTTATTATTTTGTAGGATATCAGGGTTATTCCAGATAGGTGTACGACTGCATGGGATAAGGGATGACTTTGTCATTTTGAGGAACTCCCACCATGCTGTCAGAGTAGAACTAATGTTGATATATTTGAAGCATGTATGCCGTTTTATATTTGAGCTTATAAACGGCAGATCTGAAATCATGATATTATTGCACATTTCCTGTTCTATATCTAACCAAGGCTCATCTAAAAGACTATTTTTTATCCATTTAGAGATGTATTGTAGCCTATTTGCTAAGTAATAGTTATGGAAGTTAGGCAGATCTAATCCTCCCCTGTCTTTAGTCTTCTGTATTGTCTTTAAGCTAATACGTGGGGGTTTATCTTTCCAAAGAAATCTAGAAATGGCAGAGTCTAGAGATTTAAACCAGTCAGATGATGGTTTATTGGGGACCATTGAAAATAAATAATTAATTCTAGGTAGGACCATCATTTTTATTGAAGCTACCCTACCCATAAGTGTGATTGGAAGCGATTTCCATCTTTCAAGGTCCTCTTCTATCCTGTTTAAAAGTGGGGCATGGTTAAGTTTAAGTAAATCTGTTAATTTATTCGACACAGTAATACCTAAATATTTAATATTTCCTGATTGCATTTGTAAATTTAGGGAGTTTTCGAGAGAGCAATTAATTGACAGTACCGTAGATTTAGACCAGTTTAACGAGTAATCTGATACTTTGGAGAACGATTCTAGTATTCTAATTACTTGTAAAAGAGAATTATTTGAATGCTGGAGATAAAGTAATACATCATCCGCGTACAGACTAATCTTGTGCTCTATTTTCATGCATTTTATACCTTTTACAGCTTTTGTTTGTCTGATAGTTGCTGCTAGAGGTTCTATAAAGATGGCAAAAAGTGATGGAGAAAGAGGGCATCCTTGCCTGGTGCCCCTCTGTAAACAAAAACTGGAAGATATTTGATTATTTGTCCTGACACAGGCTGTTGGAGAATTGTATAGAATTTTTAACCAGTTTATGAATAAATCGCCAAAACCGAATTTATGAAGAGTAGCGAATAAAAATTTCCAATTTACTCTATCAAATGCTTTTTCTGCGTCTAAAGACAATATATTGGTTTTAATGTTTTTTACTGTAGGAATAATCAATTAAATTAAGTAATCGGCGTGTATTTGTGGATGACTGCCTTCCTCTGATGAAACCAGTTTGATCTGGATGTATTATGAGGGGAGTTACTTTGTCTAATCTTTTTGCTAAAGCTTTACAGATTATCTTAATATCCACATTAATTAAGGATATGGGACGATAACTAGTGGGCAACACAGGATCTTTGTCTGGCTTGAGCAGAAGGCTGATGGTGGCAGAGTTCATATTAGCTGGAAATCTACCTTTTTCCTGTATTTCCTGCAACATTCTGTGGAACGTTGGGGCTAGAATATTCCAGAACTCTTTATAAAACTCAGTGGGGAATCCATCTGGATTAGGGAACAAGGACAAATCCAAGTGGATTTGTCCTTGATTTGAGCAGGTAAATAAGATAATCTGCCAATGGAATACGATTTTTGCACTTAAAAAAAGGAACATTTCGTCTCCATCATCATATTTCAAGTGCAGTACATCTAATTGTCTTATTTTAGGGGTAAAAATACTTATTTCATTGGCTTATTTACCCGCTCAAATAAAGGACAAATAGACTAATTTCAATAAAGGTTTACTTCAAGTTCCCTTTTTGCAGTGAGGTCCCATGGTAGGCTACCCACTCTTGACATTCACACAGCCTCTTTAGTGCACAACAGATTATATTATACCCGCAAAACCACAGAAAAATGAAATTTCTTGTCATGATCGTGTTGTTGTCGCCACCTTCAGTGTCAAAGAGATGCACATGAATTCACCATCAGTGAAGAGCAGAGGAATGTCTGCAGTGAGACTGTGGTCGTGGTGGGGCTGTTGACTAGACACTGGGTGGAGAGCAGTGAGGTAACCTGTCACGTGACTCTCAGATTTAAATAAATGAAAACAAATTCCATTACTTGGTGTGACCTGCTCACGGCGATCCGTTCTTAAACGCAGGAATGGATTTTGTGTGCATAAAGGTAAAGTGAGAAAATCCTGCGACACATAGTGAGAATTTATAAAATATAATTGAAAACAATCCGTTCTCCACGCATTGTGTGAATGTTATACTACTTTTAAATATGTTCAATACATTTTTACAGAAGCAGCATGAATTTGTACACAACCATCATGATGTAAATGTTTGTACTATTACACTCCTGTTAACATTATGGTCAATCTGCACGTTTCCATTAATCCCGTTGGCCGCAGCAAGTAACTTCTTGTTAAGCATGAAGTTAATCTGGACTCCTGACAACTCAGATATTGTTGATATTATAGTTGTTTTGGGACTGAAATCCACTTTGCTCTTGCTTCAGTATCGTACACGGATCTTTTCTATGGAAAGTCAAGTCATAAACACAATTTACTACTGCAAGTAAGATATCAAAGATTAATAAAATCTCTACCGAACGCAGTTTAAAATAATCCCTCGAGCAACAAAATGTTCCTGCTTAAGTTTTTTATTTTTGTTATAAGAGAAAGGTTGCACATTTTCAACTATATTATTGATGCTCTTTCACTAAATAACTATTTTCAATTATACATTTCTAACTGCAGGTTTTACAGTTTATCTGCTCCCTGTTTTATTTGTAAAAGGGGTAAAAAGATTTTACTTAAACTGGGATGCAAACTGAATAACATTTTCAAATGCGTTGTAACTGTGTTCCCATCAGCAAAGTATTAGTATTATTGTTCTAAATTTGAGACAAAACTTTCACATTAAAACCTGCAAAAGTTACCGTCACTTTTGCGGCTCAGTTCTTGTTTTCTATAATCTTTCTCTTTCCTGTTTTTACAACAAAGTCGAGAAATAGTTTCTATTACAGTACTGCTAATTAATCCTCCAATTTAAATGCAAACCTTATAATATGTCAATTACACTTCATAAGACTGTAACTTGGACTAATTTTCTCTCCTCCACAACATTTAACTTTAATTTTTCTTGTGGATCCAGAGGCTGACGACTTTATTTAAATGAATTTGTGTTATACACGCTTTCCCCTTTGTAACGTGCTTTTCATCTTTATTGGGTAAACAAGCCATACTGACTTCCTTTGTATCTTTTGAGAGGAACTCAAAAATGGCATGTTAATTAAAATAAGTAATTGCTTTTTCTGTATAAAAAAAGGATTCTTGTTAACAGGGATTCATTTCTATAAGCAAGTGTATTTCTGTATGTACAGACATCAAAGCAATTAAAACTAAATCTAGTTTTACGCTCATATGGGGTGAAAACTTAAAGCCAAAGTCAAACAACTTTGCTGTGCACTGAAATATTGACCAATAAAGCTGATTCTGATTCTAATATGTCAATATTGTGAATATACATGAGCTTTAGTCTCTTGGCATTCACGCAAAATGTACTAACTTTTTAAAAATGCCCTGTTACTTTTTAATAGAAATTGTCACTCTATGACTGAAAAGCCTGTAGATGTTTTAGAAAGGCAGAAGAGGAGTTTCTCTGCATAATAAACAAACGTATAGAGTTGTTTAAAGCTGGTATGGGTGACTGAAAGAGCAGCAGATTATTTTAGTGGGGCTTCCTAAGACAAAATGTGATTGAAGAGGTACCTTCTGCTCTAATAACATCCTCGCTGACAGATAACTTACGCAGCAGCTTAGAAAAGCAAAGCCTCTTATTTTCCTCTGAACTTCCTGCCAAAGAATTGATAACCTACATTAAATTGCATTATACTGTTTGAAGAAAACGGAACATTTACAATAATTAGCAGTTTCATTTTCATTTGTCCTACCCAGCGATGCTAAGGAATAAAAGGTACACAATTTATGCATTTATATTTAACAAAACCTGTGCGGTGACCGAAGTTAAAGCATGATGGGCTCGGGAAGAGCTTGCATTAACATGTATTCACTGTGCACGAATTACGTGACAAATCCCTGCCTGACATTTGTAGTAGATAAATGTTCTTCAGTACGACGGAGGAAGCGAACAAGTTGTTCAAAGAAAAGAAAAAAGAGAGACAGTGAAAGTCTTTCCCACCTGCATGCATTGTGTCCGTCTGTGTGGGTGTGTGGGTGGGAATGGCTCTGATGGACGCTGCCGTTGCACAGCTGGATGCACATCACACATGAGGGAGCGACTCAAAAGAGCTCAAGAGGAGTGACAAAGCTGTGGATGACAAGTTGTGCAACAATTTGGAAAACAAAGCATCAGGAACTAACTTTGTTTCTGGCTTGTCTTGAGCCGTTGAATTTCACGAGCCTCTTTTGTCAATTTTTTTTTTTATTTACTTTTGTTACTGTTTCCATATAAAAAAAGAAACAATTTTGTCGGGGTGTGTGAGTTTGTCAGAAGAAATACCTGCAAGGTGCTTTTTAAATGCTTTTCTTTATAGTTCTTATACAATTCAGAAAACTCCTACTGAAGCCACTATGGAAAGTATGTCCAGCTTTACATATTCCTCACATGTTGTTGTCACATTTAGATATTGAATATCAGACAATAATAACAATTTTCCAAGGGGTAATTTCAGATTGTCAAGTGAGGTTTTGTGAAGGTACTATCGGTGATATTTCCCCTGCCTATAGTAAAAAGATGTCGTGTCACCTTGAGCTTGTTGGAAAAGCAAATACACCTTCGGAGTGGCTGTATCAATTTGCTTCATCAGCGGGTTTAACTAATCAGCTGATTGTGACGCCGCCAAGATCCTTTTCAAGCAATTTGAAATGGAAAGCACAATAACGTACCATCCTTGAGACTGCTGCACAACCGTGGTAAAAAGCAAAAGTTTGCTCCAATCTTGTCGGAGTTAAATGCTCACTGTCGAACTAGAATAAACTTTACAGGAGTTCACTTAAAAAAATCTGAACTAAGCCTTTGAAGGGCTGTTGCTATCCTGACAACCTCGGGCTTTTGTAACAAAGTAATCACCCTCAGAACCTAAAATCTGGTTATTAGTTCGAGTAAGGAAGACGGATCCTAACCAAGGCAAGTGAAACTTCAGATGATGTTCTAGGTTGTTGTTTTTATGATCTCTTTAGCTCCTGAGGTGATTTTGGAACACTGGGCACTCCTGGGAAGGTTTTCTTGTTGCGGTTCCCTTTTGAGTCTCACAGCCTCAGAAATAGCCGTCAATGATTTTGTTTCTCATGGTTGTTTGAATTTCCTTAAACTGATGTGTTCTTCTTTCAGACTTTTCATCATACTTCATGTTGTCAGACAGGTTCATCAAATACATCAGCGTCAGCATTATTTTAGTGTTTTCTTTATCCTACACGTCTGTCAGTGAAATGTGGCAAATTAAAAATGAACTCAGCTTTCTCAAAAACGGGTTTAACCACAGCAATATCATTATTAAACAAAGTGGGCAATTATTTGTTCACATGTGCAGGTTGGTTTGGAGAGCTTTTGCCCTTAAACAACTGAAATTATTATTTTTTTTTAAACTGCATATTGTATGTTTCATATGAAAATAATATATCAATTTTTAAATTAAACTCATTATTGTTAATCACAAATGTCAATAATAAATCCTTACATTCCCATCATATCCTTTTAGAATGTGAAAATTCTTCATCTAGAAATTAATTTCAGAGTATTTGGTTTGTACTCGCTGTATCGGATCACAGGAAAATATTATGTTTGGAAATGGCAGCTTCAAATGCAATAAAGGTCTTGGGATAATCCCTTTGTACGACAGGGCATGCCAGCTGCAAGACATGTCCAAGATCTGTTTCCCTGCTAAAAATAATTTAAAATTATGTGACAGGACATAAATAAATATATATTTATGAGGCAATGCAATGACGTCCTTTGCTTAATACCACTGACTGATTATTGACACAAAGAGTAGCGGAGAATGGTCTAGTGTGTTATATTCTGGGAATACATTATGTTTGCAAAGATTCCTAATTTTCTTACTATTTCATAAGATATTTCTCAATAGTGAAATATTTAATTCACATTCAGTTTTCATGATTTTCTACAAAATAGCCTGCTGCCTAAATGCGTACCGCTCTGGGGTTATCATGCGTTCTCAGCTTGTTTTCTTCAGGACATCAAATGATTGACACGGTTTAATCCACGAGAGCTTAGCCATCTCAAACATGCCCACTTCTGATGGCGACAGCTCCTGAGCATGACTTATAGAAATGCAAATGTAAATATGCTGTGAACAATAAACAGAAAAGAAAATCTCATCTGCCCGCTGCTGCTGTTTTATTATTAATCCCCACAAAGATAAACCCATAAATTGCATTTTGTTATATAATTAAACATGTTATGTTTTCAGTCTGCCTGCAGGTCATACAGGCCACGGCTGATGACAGGGTTTTTCCATTCACTTTGTCAAAGGTAATAATGCATCACTGATTGAAAAAGCAACAATGCTTTTCACTTTCCACTTTTCACTTTAGTACCAATAGAGGAAAGCCAACAGACATAATCTTTGTGATTAGCTTTGATTACTCTAAAAGCTGAACAAACGTGTTCCAGATCGTATGTAAATATGATGCTGAACTATTTACTCAGTAATTTCTGTTCTTTATGTCTGACAGGTCTTTTATGATGCATTCAGTAAATTAGATTTGTTCGTTATGAATTATCCAGGCTCTTGCAAATATTCATTTACATTTATAATTTACATTTTACAATTTGAACAGCCCCGTTTCTATGCATCGCCTTGCAAAAGTGTGAGTTTTTGCACATTTTATCACGTTACAAATCTCTAATTTTTTTTTGTAATAGACAAAATGTTGGGTATAATTATGGAATTGAAGGAAAACAACACATAGTGTTCAAAATGTTTTCCAATTACAAATCTAGAAAGAGTGGTGGACATTAGCATGCGGCCTCCTTTATTCTAAAAGGGGTTTAGCGTTTCAGTATAAATCCAGCTGTTCTGTGGAGGCCTCAGATGTTTGTTTAAGAACATTAGTGAACAAACAACCAAGGAAAAAGGTTTTAAGCAGGGATAGTCTACAAACCAGTTAAACATATAAAGTGTGAACCTACCAAGTCATGGACGTCCATTTAAACTGACCACATTTAAACTGAAGAAAAGACGCAGCTGATAGGAACCGCCGACATTCACAGCTTTGTGACAAAATCTGTTGACAGAAAACTGTCAGTCATACACTACACACATCAGGCTTCCTAAAAGGAGTTGTAGGAAGAAATCCATAAGCGGTTTTGCCACAAGCCATGTAGGGGATGTAGAAGTTGTTGCCTTGGTCTGCTGATATTGAACTTGTACTGCTAAAAAAGGCAGAAAAAGAACACTGCACCCACTCTGAAGCAGCCATACCATGGTAAAACATGTCGATGCAGCATCATTGTGTGGAGAAGATTTTCTTCAGCAAGGGCAGGGAAACTGGGCATAGTTGCTTGGAAGATGGATGAAGAAGACCTGAGACTTTGAAGGAGCTTTGCACAAGTTTAAAGTTACAATTGCCCAATGTGTAAAATTAGTTTACCTCTTTTTTACAGCAGTTGCATCTATAGGCTCAATTGATCAGTTCATTAGAGAGGGACTCAGGTTGTATTCTCTGGGTGTGCATGTGGGTGTGATGCACTGCACGCTATCGTTTACCTAGCTACTTGGTTGATTCTCTGCAGCCAATGACGCTTTAGCAAGAGAACACGGGCTACCTTCAACACTTTCTCTGGGGTGGGGTGCTCCTCACAACCACTATAGAGCATTTTTCATATGGATAAACCTTACATACACAAGCACACTCTCACAAACACCTACAGGTGCTGGGATTCAGGTATTTACAGATTCACTTCTATACAGAAAACCCGTATCATTATCTTCAGCTGTCACTTTATACATTTCGTATTAAACAACACTGTGTATTCTTCAGTGATTGCATCAAACCATTGGTTGTTTGTACTTGTAATACTTCATCAGCTGGTTTTGCTTTTTATATCTCTCTTTGCAGGTGTAGAAGCAGACTGAGCGGATGTTATATTATATTCCTCTCTCCATTTCATCTCTTCTTTCTCTTTAATCTTTTCTCCCTTTTAGCATTTCTTCTCATCTGTTTCTCTCCTTTTTTTTTCCTCTTTCACCTTCCCGGTTCAGTGTCCATTGGACATGAAGTAGTCCCAGCATAAAATCTAATAAAGCTTCTTGCATATATAAATCAAGCGGAGAGCTATGGCGAAAGCACTAAGGCTAAGGCACTAAGTAAAATCTATTGGGCTATTTTTGGCATTAAGACAACAATTCTTAATGCTACATTGCCAGACAGGATGTAAAAAAAGAACTTTCTTACCTCAGAAGACATTATGCCTCTAAACAAAAGGCTTGTGCAGTCACAGCGGCAGATGCTTTTCCCTTTTCTCCTCTGCACGTGCACAACACTGGTACCATTTGAACGGGGCAATTAGGGGGGCAAATTTCTGCAAAAACTCTGGAACTTGCTCTAAGCTCCTTCCAGCAGAACAAAAATCCTATACATTCAAGTAGAGGTACAGTTGAATGGTTAAAATCAAAGCGTGTTCATGTTTTAGATCTTGTCCAAAATGAAAATCTGAAAACTGGTGTTTACATATACTCATATAATCTATTTTTTGCAAAGATGAATGGACAAAATAATGTCATTCACCAGATATGCAAAGCTGAAGGGGAGATAACCTTATGATTTGTAGCTGTATCTACAGTTTCCACATCCTGCCACACTTTTCAGTTTTTTGTTTGTAAATAAATGTGTGAAAACCTTGTATCTTTTTTCTTCCACATCAAGATTGTGGACTACTTTTTCTTGGTCTATCCGCAAAAAAAATCCCAATAAAATACATAGAAGTTTGTTGTTGTAACATGGCGAAATGTGAGAAATGTCTAGGGGTGTGAATACTAATGCAAGGCACAGTAATTATATAACTGCTCGAGTTGCACAAGTGCTACATTCTACAGCAAAACCAACATACTATTCCTTCTTTGCATCCAGGCACTCTTTGCATTTCCTCCTAACGTGAAGATTTGAGATTTAGTCTTTTTGAAAGCAGACGCTCTCGCAGCTAATTCTTGCCTTGAGTCATGTAGTCTAATTTTCCTCTGAGCGTTTCCTTGGACTACCGTAAGACACACTCTGCCATATAAATTCATTGCAACAACATCTTGAGGTCATTTGAGCAGCTGCTCATGTAAAGTGCGAAGGACCCTGCTGATGCAATAAGTATTTACTGAAGCACACAACCACTAACCAAATTTCCTCCCTGCTGGAAATGCAATATGTAACAGTTGTCATTTCCAATTACTCAGACTGAGTAGGAGGCAGGTGATTGACCCTGTGAGCATATTGTGTGCCTGAAGATGTGTGAAACCAGCCACAAACAATGATAATGGACAGCTTCCAGTGGTTCGCCTCTGTCTCCAAAGCTTCTGCTGCATTGTAATGATCTGCGCCTCGGTGGTTGATAGTTGCTGCTTGGTCTCAACTGATCTGAAAATAGGAGCCTTCTTTTACTGTGAAGTGGTTTGCTGAAGAAACTCGTGGCCAATTTTATTTGTGAGATAGCGCAACCAGCAGCAATGTGAGCAGTAAGAGTAATAATATTAAGTGAGAAGATGTCTGTGCAAGAATACCACTTAACATATGGCAGGAATGAATTATTGTACCAGACACCGTTTGTGTGTTTGGCACTGGGAAAATAACAAAATAAAAAAACAGGCCTGCTTTGGATGCGAATCATTGCAAACTGTGTTTTGTTTTGTGCTTTTAGGAATTAGGAGAACATTTTTTTTTTCCATTTAATGTTGCTGCCATTGAAGTTTATTTAGTACATATGTGTGGGTCAGAACAAATTAGATTTAATCCTGATAAATACATGGTAACTCTGACTCATTTAGAAGATTTCAGTAGTATAGCATGCTATGCGATGGGCAGAGGACTCCAACAGCCTTCAAACAACAGCAACCAAAAGCTTTTAAGCTCATAAAGGGGACTAATACCCAGGGTTAAGTAGCAGGAGTGAGATTCATCCTTTCATCCTTCCATTGTCAATACCCGCTTGTTCGAGCAGGGTCAAAGGAGGGGGGGTGGGGGGGGGGGTGCGCTTATCTCCAGTGGTTATTGGGCGAGAAGCAGAGTACACAGGTCGTTAGTCCATCACAGGGCAACGCATTCACATGCAGGTCATATGACTATGCACACACACACACACACACACACACGCACACACACACACACACACACACACACATACTAAAGAATGATTTCGAGAGACCAATTAACAGTCATGTTTTTAGACTGTGGGAGGAAGCCAGAGTAACCGGAGTAAACCCATGCATGCACAGGGAGAACATGTCCGCTCCATGCAGAAAGACCCCAGGGTAAGATCCAGGATTTGAAACGGGTAGTAAAACATTACCACAGTGCAGCCCAAGTGTAAGATAATGTTCATTTACTGCAGCTCGTTTAACACAGCGGTGACTGTGAGGCGGGTTTCGACTATCCCACCTGGGCCCTTTCTTACCCAGAGCTTACTTTCCTTGTACCTCAAACATTACCCGAGTTGTTTTTGTATGCATATTTGACATAGGGAAAACAAACCTGCCAATTTCCCACAAACACCCCTGGTATTTTGAAGGATTTACTTAATAGAGGTGGTGCAAGCTGGTGGAGAATGTTTCATATTGCACAAGCATATTTTAAAAAATGAAAAATCTTTAAAACTCACCAATTATGGCATGTTTTGCTGGTCCTGAAGCAGCAAAGTAGCTCCAGACTACCTAACCACCATGTTTAACTCTTCGCTATGATGTTCCTTTTTTGAAATGCTGTGCTAATTTTATCCATTGGGTAATGTGACACTAACGTTCACCTCTTGTCCTGTCAGTTGGAAAAAAAATTCCTCAAAGGTCTTGGGGTTCATAAAGTTTTTTTTAAATACATTTTTTGTTTTTTTTGTTTTTGGCAAATTTGATTTGTTTGATTTTTTTGATTTTATGAGTTTAGCCCCGAAAATGTGACAGGAACACATCCACCATAGACACTGCCAGAGGTGGCTATGAGGTGCCCAGTAGAAACGCTACATTTAGACAAACTTTGCATCAGTTAAGAGAAGTACCGTATGAAATAATATCCCACCTGCAATCTGGAAAATGTCCTTAGTGTCATTTTCAAAATTCTCTTAACAAACCAGACTCGCAATCACTGCTAGACTGACATGTTTTTGTGAAATGTACAGATATCAAGAATCTTTATTGTCATTAATATAATAATAATAATAATTGAACTTTATTGATCTCACAATGGAGAAATTCACTTCTGCATCTTAGCCCATCCTCTTGGGGGGGCAGTGGGCTGCCATGTGCGGCGCCTGGGGAGCAATTGGGGGTTAAGGGTCTTGTTCAGGGACCCACAGTGCCGTGACCGGGTATCAAACCGGGTACTTGCATCCTTCTCTGAGTGCAAGCACGCTGCTCTAACCACTCGGCCACGACCCCCCCATTATGTAACCATAATGAAAATTTTTGGTGAGAAACCAGCTCAGAATTCACACAGATTGACACATGACACAAAGACGCAAACAATAATAGTCGAACGCACTGACAACACTTCCTGAGAAGCTAAAAGAGTGTAAATAGTCCTTAGCATCTGATTGATTTTAATTTTTGAATCAAAAACACAGTCAGCGGTCATTTACAGACAATGTAAATTACTGTGCAATTACATGAAATTACAAGACACTGCTGAAAAGAGTGCAAAATTTAGATGTTTTTCAAAAATTAAGATGTTTTTCATCATCGGCAGGAGGTTGCAAATAATCCAGTATGTAAAATCAAGTGTGTCCGAGCAGGGAATCACCTAAGACATGTCAGATGCTGGCCTTCAAGGAACATTTATCCTTCATAACTAACTTTCTACTCCAGTCTTTCAAATTCAAACATAGTTTTACACCCGAAAAACAGAACTTACTTTCCTAGTTACCTTTTTTTTTAATCTATTTTATTTCCTCTAGCAACTGAGCCCTTAAAACGATTCACACCTAATACTTTCTCTTCCTGGTGCAGTTAATAACTGATGGATGGTTCGGTTTTGACGTCAGGGTGCGATGTGCCCAGAGGTGAACTGCATTTTCGGATCCAATGACTTTCACGCTGTGAAGTTTCCTGATGCTTATCAGGAAAGTTGGCCTCTAATTGATCGGGATCACTTACAGATGGCTGCTGGTTGTCATCAAGAACCAAAGATCAATATTCTAACGCACGCCAAGAGAGGCCCAAAAACATTTTGCATAGGAACTGCCCTGTTTATATGCATTGTCACACAGAAGTGCGTTATATGCTTGTCAATTCAACACTTAACAGGCTGCAGCATTTCCAACCCAGCATGAGTTTTTTATTAGAAACATCTTCAGAGATATAGCTGCTATACCCAGAAGACAGAAACACATTTTCTTTGTTTCCCGCTCTCTCTTTTTTCTTCTTTAGGCTTTTAACTTTGAAGACATAACAGCAGTACAGTATGTGTCACCAAAAAATGTTTTTTAACCTCATTTCTGTTATAAATAGCTCATTTGTTACCATTATAGTTTTTTTTCAAGCCAGTCATTTATTTGAAGTTAAGTGGATCCTAAAACAAGAATGCTGTAAAAAAAAATGTTTGTAAGTTAATTAACAACACCCATTAGAGTGGCAGATTAAAAGGGTGCAGATCTCACACAACTGCTTGAGATCCAGGACCAACAGAAAAATAAAAAATAAAATCTGACTAGAACCTTGAAAGCTAGGGACCAAGGTGGAAAGAGGACAATGTGCAGCTCCAAACATCAGAAAGCATCCTTTGTAGGCTCTCAAGGCAGACGCAGACTGTGCTAAAAGCAACCTTAAATTGAGGATTTTGAAATGGATTGCTCTCTGCGTGAGCAGGCACTTTGACTTGGTGGATGCTAAAGAACATTTTTTTCCCCCCTCTAATTATAGTGTCTCTCACGCAGTGCAATTGGGAATAAAAGACTTTTTGACAACACTTTGTTGATTTTCATTACTGCCATTCCATAACTTGACCCAATTTTTCACCAGAATAAATTAAGACATTCGGCTAAGCAGAATCTAAGATTTCTTTTCATTTTATTGCAAAAAAATATCCAAATCAAGAATCCAGATTTATAGAAATTATAGAAATATGCTGCATTTTTTTGAACAACTCGTTGTACATTTTCCTAACCAATTTCCTGGAAAATGTCTCACAATTTTGTACTTACTTACAGAACATAAAGTTAATACTCCTACTGTTGCAACCATAGCAGTTTTATTTTATCACTAGCATCAATAAAGGCATTGCTTGACTTAAAGCTGTATGGGGCAAAGTCTTCATTACCTGCTTTCCTTGTGTATTTATGATCAAAGGCTTCGACTTTTCTTCTATACAGCAGGATGTTTACTAGGTTTAGGGTAAAGATCCTAAATTTCTAAATTTTCTGAACCCTCTAGTTCTCTTTTAAAGAAAAGCTGGCTTCACAATGCAATCACATCTGCAGAAACAGCTGTATTCATGGAGGTGGTTTTTGATAAGCGCTATATGACTTTCTGCCCAGGAAAGCAAGGCCAAGGGG
The DNA here is from genome assembly GCF_011125445.2 of Fundulus heteroclitus. Taxonomy (NCBI): domain Eukaryota; kingdom Metazoa; phylum Chordata; class Actinopteri; order Cyprinodontiformes; family Fundulidae; genus Fundulus; species Fundulus heteroclitus. The sequence continues at coordinate 33,652,098 of NC_046378.1, forward strand.
GCGCCACTATGCCAAAAACAAACTTCTTGTTCAATTAACTTTTCTATTGCTTACATGTATGTGCAGTCAATATATATGAGTGAGGTGGTGGACACAGTGTAAGCACCGCAAAACAATAGCACTGTACACTGTGGGGGGAGGATGACACCAATGAGTCTCTGATTGGTAGCTTTTTTTTTTTGAGGAGTCTTGAATAAATTAGTTAATCCTGAGTTCAACATCTACAGACCTCAACTAAAGATTCTTTAAAACAAAATAACACTAACATCTATCTGTCTGTGTTCCCTTCATCGTTGCTATTGTTTCTTCCAAACTTTCCTTTTATGTTTTTAAGTGGACCTTCAGGCCTGTTGTTCTTTAATCAATGCAGTTTGCGTGGAAATATTATTGGGAAAAAGAAACTAAATATCATGGGGCTAGTCCCCCAGTAAAATCAGTCAGACCAAGCTAATGGATATCGAACCTGCCCCAGACCAAACTCAGCTCTCGATTATTGTTGCTGTTGTGCTTTTCGTGATTTTATGCCTAAAGATCCCACAGTGAGTTGTGCAATTGAAATCTGTGCAAGTTCTAAACATCAAGGCCTTAAAAAAGGTGTTTATATGCTATGCTTTTTTAAAATCTATTGAATCTGGATTTGCCCTAAAGCATGTTTTTCACCATTTACTGTATAATGATGATTACAATGAAAGAGATTCTGTTGGCTAAAGCTTTTTCCTGTCTGTCTGTGTCGTGTCTTCTGCTCTCCACATGACGAATATAGTGAAACAAGATGTAGACCCTCTAATACTGACAAAATGTAGCCTGTTGTTTTTCTGCCCTTTATATGTACTTAGCTCGTGTACACACATAAGCAGGTTTTTATAAAAAAATAAATAAAATAAAAATCTCCCCCATGTCGCTTTTATATATAATATCGTACATACAGGATCATTTTCAGAAAAGTTTTCATCCACACGAACCCGCATAAATATGCCACTGAGCGTTGTTTTAAACATACCAAATACATAGGGGGCAGTGTAGCACAAAGCTAAAAAAAAAAAAAAAAGATATTGTTTTTTTTAATGTTTTTGTGGATAAAGGCCAAAACACATACAAATTTTTTTCCTAGATACCCAGCTATGTGTGGATAAGGCCCTATAGATTTTAAACATTTACATGGGACTGATTTTAATTCTCCTGAATGGATCTTCATGGGTACTTGAGAACGAAATTAACATATTTATATCTTTAGCCAGCTGATCCTTCAATTCCTCTCACATGATTTATCACAAAGAGTATATCCAGTGTAAGATTTCATGTACTGTAACCGTTCAGTCAGTGCAACTGCTGATCTTATTCAGTACTTTGAGATATGGAGTATATACTTGTTCTTCAGAAGTTCCTCAAAAACTGTAATTTTAGTTGTCTCTGAGTAAATGCCAATGATCTGTTTTAATGAAACTTCTAGTTGTCCTTTTTGAGGATAGGTATTATTATTGATATATGACATGCCTTGCAGGAAAATATTATAAAGATTATGTTTTAGATAAAACAGAAGGTTATACTGAAAAATGCAATGACCTTTAGCTGACTAAGACTTTTTCCTTCAGTTTTAAACCCTGGTGGTTCATAAGATCTGCCTGAGTGATATCGGCATATGGACACACTGTGTCCTCTGGGTTTGAAGAAAGATTAACAATATCTTAACTTATTATTAGATTTGCATTTTCTAGAAAAAAACTGGAAAACTCTGAATAGGCTGGTGTACTGTGTCAAATAAAAGCTGTACAACTGTTTTTGCTCTTTTTAACCTTTTCTGTTTAACCTTTCCTGGCTGACATATTATGGATCACAACAGTCACCATCTTGGTTCACATAGTTGGAGTTATTACTTTGCAGTCATTGCAAGATATCAAAAAAAATAATTCCTGTGTCTGGGTCACAGCACGGCTGTACCCAGTCACCTGCAGATGTAACCTTCGCAGCTGGCAGTTCATGAATAAATCTGACTTCAATTTAACAGTTCAGTGAACGTTTCCAGGAAAAGTGCGATTATGAAGTGACTGAAGACCGTTATGGACAAAAATGTCCAAAAGTTATTATTCCATTGTGGCAAATATACCCTGTTTGTGTTATTCAAACTGTTGTTCAGTGGAATGTTGCACAAATACATTGCACTAAATCCTTCCCTTGTTGGGTTGGTGAGGAAGATTTGTTGCTACATTCAGTATTTGTTAACAGGTTAGGGATCCGGAATTCATATCTTATGTCAATCCCCAGACTGGTCAAGATGTTATTTTAGCCTCAGTATTAGAAATATACACGTATGAAAAATGTATAAGCCCCACGTTTTCTCAGTGAACAAATAATGTTATTCTTTCCTATTGGGATTTTGTAGACCTGCACAAAGTGTAGAATCTTTGTGAAATCAAAGGAAAATATATACCCCCCCTCCACAGCCCTTGATGGTTGCTGATGAAATAATGCAATCATTTGACTCAGGTGTGCTGAAGCAGAGACAGATCTAAAACATGTAGGACAATGGGTCCTGAGGACCAGATCTGAAAACCACTGATGTGGCAAACATGTGGAAGAAGATGTACTGGACAGCAGTGGCGCCTCCAGAAACGTTTCATAGGGGTGGCCACAGGGGGCCACTAAAACTCTTGGGGTGGTACACTGAAACTAAAAGCCATAATTTCAGGATTTTATCCTACTGTTGTAGTAAAGCTGCCTGTAGAAAACCATCTTAAAGACTTCGGTAATCGGCGACTAATATCTTTTGGTTTTTTGTTTGATTTTTAATGTTACTAATTATCTAATGTGCATAGACCGATAATAGCACAATTAATATTTTGAGTTGAACAACAATTCCTTTTTATTGTATAATTATATTGGGAATGAGGTGAACATTTATTCATTTAATGAAAAACAAAACAATTACTAGTGGGAAGTAGACACTGGCAGATAGAAATAAAAAAGCAATCGAAGGCCAAGAAGAGCGGCTGCATTGCTGGCTGTGCATAAGGGGATGAAATACTAAACTGATGCTACTGCAATTTACACTGGCGAGTGGGGTAGCCAGGACATGGCATGGGGTGGCCGTGGTCACCCCGAACCACGCCCTGGTGGCGCCATTGCTGGACAGATGAGACTGACTTTTTTATCCTGCATGCAAGACAGTATGCATGATGGAAATTTACCATATCACCTGAACACACAAACCCCATGGTAAGACATGGTGGTGGCAGCAACATGTTATGGGGATCATTTCATTCAATTCCAATTTACAATGATGCATAAATGTCTGTTTCACATAATATTCCAATAGAATACATTTACATGTGTATTAATAAGAAAATATTCAAGGGGTATCACTTCATTTTATACAATACTAAACACCGGCAGCAAAATATTGGAATTTAGTTAGGTAAGGTATCTTTTTAGCAAATTTCGGCGAAGAAAAAAATCTGCAGGAATAGAAAACAAGAATTGTTTTTGTCCAGGAGTTCATTGCATATTACTTTTGCTATGTTTTCTCATGTCCTACATATAAACATTCAGTTTTGTTTGACTTAAAAAGGATAAAGATAGCTTGAAATGGAAATATTCACTTGTATTAAAAAGTAATTTAAAGGTTGAACAAGATGTTTTGTGTTCAGACTTAAATGATCACCTTTTAAAAATAGTCTGCCAACCTTCAAAAATTTTGAATTTTCATGTCTTAAGTTTAAAGTTTCATTAGGTTTGTTTTGCCTTCTCAATGTCTGGGCAATTATAGAAAAGAAGCTTGGATTTGAACCGGGAATCTTAACACCTGATACAAGATGTATACCCATAAAGCATATAGAAATGGTTTAGTTAAGCTTATTTACAAGGAGTTTACACCTGCGATCTTTAAAAGTTACATGACATCCTGCGGTTCAAGATCTTTTGTCTAAATGTGATTAAAATTTAACAAAAACATAAATCCTTAAGGTCCTCACGCTCAAATTGAAACTTTGCCACTCAGAGCGTCAGTGGCACCATTTCAGATTTGGTTTTATTGAAAAGTATCTTTAGCAAATAAATATAAAATGTATATTATGTAAATAAATATCTAACAACCCCCTTTCTAGACAACCATTTTGCAGTAAAAGAATAAAATTAAAAAGCTATGATGATGAATATTGAAAGGTAGATTTAAAAACCACTTCATATTGAAAAAAAAAAACTTTACTTGGTGTGAGCAGAAAAAAAGAGATAAATGTCATAAACATGTGTATATACATGTTTGTGAATAACTTTGAAAATGCAAGACTTCGTAGGCAGATTTTTATAGTCTAGCATTGTGAAATAATGTCCTGCATATAAGTTTTAGTTGAATTCATTGAAATACTAATCTGGATAGCCATCACTCTCAGACAGAGAGCAGATCAGAGACATAAGAGTCTTTTCTCTGGTTTTATGTTGCACTCTCCAAGGTAAAACTCTGTGGTAGGTCAAATAAATGGTCTGCTAATATTTCCACATACACTAAGCAATCACAAAGTAATTCCTCTTGAAGTTATCAGCAATATGATATTTGTAAGGAATATTGTCCTCCATGAATAAACATTTCCAGACAGCCTCATTGGCTCGGAGTTCTATTGATCAACGGTTCAAAACAATATTACCCGTTAGAAAAGCAGCCTTGCTACATGGTTGTTGTAATATTCAGTGTAGCTGCAACATAAGTATCATGACTGACATTGCTGTTTATCATGGAAACCTTTAAAAGGTTACAAGTCAGCTACATAAAGCCTTAAATTATTGTGATTCTGAGCTAGTGCTGCTGGGAAAATTTCACTTCTGTGACAACGCAACATGTTATTTACATCAAACTGAGAAATTCAGCTACAAAACACTGGGTTGTATCAAGGGTAAACATTCCATCTTAGACATTAATAGTTCATGAGTCTAATGTAAGCAGAGGTTTCAAAGTAACGAGAAAGGTTGGATTTTATTAAAATCTCTGCTGAACATTAATGTAAAAAGAGAATAGCATTACTACACAATTGTGAATGTTTATTCAGAAGGTTTCGAGGCAGCTAGACGTACAGAAACAGTGCAATTTGAGCAGAAAGGAAATTTCAATCAGAGGATTCTTTTTAATTTTTTCCCAATGAACAGGAAGGGGGGAAAAAAATCTAATCTTCTAACAAGATAAGATAAATCAGCTTGGAAGACATCTTGAGTTTCAATTTTATTTATCAATCATGCATGAGGTGGTAGAGATAAGACCAAGGTCATCTGGGCTTCCTGACAGAGGAACTCCCATTAATACGACCACGTGGATTTCACAGTAGCATCAGCCATGCTTCAGTGCGAGTGTTCGGTTGACACTGTTGACTCTGTGAACAGAGTAAGCAGACCACGGCATGTCATTACATTACCAGCCATTATAAGCAGACAGCTGTGCCAGGTTTCCTGAAACAGTATTTAAAAAAACTTTGAGGTCTAATGCTGTTGTTATTATTATTATTATTATTATTTGTTGCATTACTTTTTGTGATGTAAACGTGGCTTTTGCTGTGACTATAGCAATTTCAATTGTTAATAGTAGGAATTCTCTCAGATTAAAAAATATGTTGATAACAAAAAAAATGGTCTCTGGAGACATTTTGCTGCATTGAAGTTAACACAATCAAATTGTCAGTACATTAAGTAGCTTTAAAGTGCATCAAATAGCATTGTACATTAAATCAGCATCATGTAATCTACATTAATAATGTGACTGTTCCCAACTTAACCCACTTATTAATGACACTTAGGATACAGTAGTATCCACTGTTGTTAAAAGTGACAGATATTTTGCCCCAAAATGAGCTTCTTCAGGTCAGCCTCAATATGTCGTGCCAACATGTATTATTTCCTTTCAGAAAGCTATTCTAATTTTCTGACAATTTTGTCACTAAAACGTGCATAGCTTTATGATTATACTTCTTTCAGGCGGAGATGTTAGCTGATGTGGCAGGCTTGCAGTTGCATATTTCAAATTTCTTTATGATATTTTAGCTGTCACATATCTGAATCTGCGTTTTTATGCAGCTAGTTTTATTTACCTTTAAAGCCCCAGTTTGTAAGATTTTTACACTGGCACACCATATAATGGTGCGCTAACTGAATTACAAATGACCTCGCCGTTAAGCGATAACTACTACGGAAGTCGCGGAGTATCATAAATTTGACAATGTAAAAATCTCCTCCATGTACTAGCTATTGCTAATAGCTAATAGCTATGGTCATCGTGTGAAAGGGTTTTTGGTACCGGTGCTAAGTTTTCTAAAGTCGCTTGTGAATTCTGTGAAGTGGAGTTATTTGGGCTTGTTTCTGAATGTGCAGTCGCTTATTTGGGCTCTAAAAAAGCAGTTATAAACACAAGGAAAGAGACCTGGTCTTGCTGCTGCTGGACTACATTGCCCTATTTCTAACATAATCGCAAAAATAAACGTAACTGTTATATTGAATTAACTTACCTCCATATCAGTGCTGAGTCCACGCTCCCTCATCTTTGTCTCAACCTGGTAATAATAGCTACGCCAATATAGATTCCCACTTATTACTTCTTTTTCTTTTCTTGGTTACTTTATCTTCCCTCTCGTTCAGCAAAAAGTATGGATGGTCCTCTATTTCAACAGAAAACGACAAATAGAATGTTCAACGGTCGTCTTTGCTTGTTCTCTACTTCTCCACCACTGACAGCACATCTTCATATAGGAGACAGACAAGGAAAACGTGTGTGGCTGACAAGTTTGTCCCCTTTCAGCTTCTGAAATCAGAAATAGAGAGGCAACATGGCACCTCCCTGTGTTTGGACTGGCACCTATGTATTATAAATTGCTAATTCTAAATTATAAGAACACTTTCATTTTTGATGTGATGTTTTTAGACGTTGCCAGAATATGTATTTATAAAAGCAGTACCTGAATTTGGCTAATTAAAAGGCAAATTAGTTACAGGCTGTCCTTTTAGATGAAGTGTATAGTGTATAGAGAATTGGCGGAAGTCTTCACAGAATGATAAAACAGGGATGGAGCTGAAGTTCTTCTTAAATAAAAATGAAACAGATCATTATGTATAGTTAAAACTGTCCATTCTGGGAGGTCTGACAGCGTTCTAGATGAATTTAACTTTGTTTTTAAAATTATCTTTTACACAAGCTTTAACTCCAGAGAGCAGGACAAGTAGACTGGGCAGACTTTTGCCTTTTATTCTTTGTTTTTATTATTGCACAGTGGAACAGCTGATAGCATTGTTGTCATGCACTAAAAAGGCCCTTGGCTCAAATCCCAAACTGGCGTCTTCCTGCATGAAATTTGCATGTTTTCACTGTGCATACGTGGGTTCTTTCCGAGTCCTCCAACTTCCTCCTACTGTCCAAAAAAAAAAAAGAAGACCGTTAGGTTAATTTGTCTCCCTAAATCGCCCTTAGGCGTGAGTGAGTGAGTGTGTGTGGTTGTTTGTCCTGTGTGTCTCTATTTTGCCTTTTGATGGACTGCGGACCTGTCTAGGGTGTACCCCGCCTCTTGCTCAATGACTGCTGGAACTAGGCGCCAGCACCTGCACGGATAAGCAGCTATAGAAAATTGGATGGATGTAATTTCAGTTAATTGTTTATATTGTGTTGATATTGCTTACTGCTTTTACTGTACAGGGATTTTTTCTACCTTGTATTTTTATTCACCTGTACAGCACTATGGGTGCTTTATGGTACATCAAAGTGCTTTATATATAAAGTTTTGATGTGCTTTGATAGTCCACATTATCACCCCCTGACATTTAGATCTTGTTAATATGTGTATGTCAATAGGCCAGCATATGTGTCAAGATAAGAAACAATATAACGTTAGTTTAAAAATCTGGTCTCAGCTGTATTATGAAATAAAGGTTACTTTTTCAGAGGGGCGCAGAAAATGATATAACAGGCCATATTGCACAATATCCTTGTGGAGAACACTGAAATCCACAGTTTTCTAACATATGTAGTTTTTGTTGTATAAACTGTATCTTGGCGTGTCAAAGGTTCTACAGAGGGCTTTTAAGTTGAAAATAGTAATAAGTTAGCAAATATAGTAAGTAAAGGCTATTTTGCCAGATTAGTGTTTGGGACAAAGGAAACTCATGGCCCTCTGAATCTAGAAAAATTATTTTAATTTCTTTGCAGTAGAAACTTTGTGTCCTTGAGATGGCTACTCTACATATAATATGCAGTATCATTGACTTGCAGAGATGTGTTTACTTTTTTTCTGGACTTTGAGTCTCCAATAAAGTGGCAGTGACTGTCAGAATTGCCTAAAGTCTCGGAGTGGAGGGGGTGTAACTGTGAGCTGGGCTCATCTTTACCTTTACTAAAGCTATTTCCCCATCCACCTGAAATCCCAGTGCTGTGTTCCTGCAGGCTGCTGGATTTTACCTGCCATCTATTTCTACTTTTCGCACTCTGTCAATATCTCCACATTTCATCTCCCCCTTCATCTCTCTCCACACCGCTGCATCTTGTATTCGTGCTGTGGAAACTGCTGTCATGTCCGCGGCCATCCAAAGACACTGCTGGGGATTATCGTAAACCAGTGGAAGCAGAAAATCTTAAAATGGGGTTTTTGTGTCGCATCTAAGGTGGTCCAGTAGTAGCAAGGTCCTGCTCTGTAGCAAGTAGTTTCCAGAATAGGAAAGTTAACCTGAAATAAAATGCAATGGTAAACAGATGATAATCCTTTATTGAGTGTACAAACTAGATTCCATCCATTTAAAAACAGAGACCAGTACTTGGATCAAATTCTCCTTCAATGTTTTGCAAAATCATGAATAAAAAAAATAAATTCTGAGGGATAGCTAAAGCATAAATGTTGCAGTTTATGTCCTTAACTTACAGTAGTTTGTTTACCAATTACAGTTTGATTGAGCATTTATATATATTAATTTCTTGGCTCTGTGCGTCTGTTTTGTCACTGAGGACCGAGGACTGGATTTTATGGCATTGATATATATATTCTTATCTTATATATATATATATATATATATATATATATATATATATATATATATATATATATATATATATATATATATATATATATATATATATATATATATATATATATATATATATGTAAAGAAAACATTACTTTCCAGCTTAACTGATGGGAGCATGTGAATATGGTGGCCAGTTTTGTTTGTTACACAAAGAAGATTTTACTGGTTGTTCTGGCCTCTATTATTCCTGGGAAACCTGTCCCTAGGTGATTCTACCTTCTACCTTTGGTTCAAAATAACTTCTACAGTGAATTAGTGATTCTCAGCTGGTGCCGACCCTGACTGTGCAGGATTGTGTGTCCCAGCGTTGGCTCTGTGATGGAGCAGTTATCTGCCCAAGGTGTACCCTGAAGCTATGTGACAGCTGGGATGGGCTCCAGCCCCGCTGTGACCCTTAACAGGTCAAAGAGGCTGCAGATAATTGTTGAACTTAGCTCTTAATCCCGAAGATGTCTTGTAATGTACTTTCCAAAATAAACTTAATGTTTTTAGTTTAATGGCTTGTGCTGGATTTTCGTGTGTGGAGGCGTTGTGTCGCTATGAGGAGGATTGAAAAGAAAACAAACTCAGTTTGCTTGTAATTTTGCAGATGATTATTTTTGTAGCCTCTCTTTTCAAGTCTTTCTTTGTGTAGCTCACTTCATTTTAATGGACTTGTTAAGGCTACATTTAAAGAAAAACACATCCACAAAGTAAGAACGTGTTACAAGAGTACCATTATGTGTAGTTTTTGCATAAACCCAAATCTTGAAATACTATTCTGCCATGCCTGTGCTATTTTGCCAGATTTTTAATGCCACCCCAAAGCATAAGCAAACAGAGCACCCAAGATTCTCGGACCCCCCTCCACTGGCTTGTAAATACAAGCCTGTTCAAAAACAGTATTTTATTTTGTTTGTGCATTACTTGAAAGGTGTGTTACTTATCAGTGCAAATATATTTCAGAAAGAAGAGCATGGAAAAAATTCCAGATCTGCAGTTGGACTCTGGTATTTATATTATTATACCTTTTCTGGGCTCTTTTTCCACATTCACTGGATGTCACAAAGATACAATCTAAACATTGAGACATCCTAGTATTTTAAACGTGTTATTGCCTGGAGAGAATGTGATCTGTTATCTGATGGCACGGTCCTTATCTTCATCTCAGGCTAGAGGGTGAAAAGATAGTCATCATAATTAGCCAGTTTAGGGTCATTTCACATTAGTTCTACCAGATGTTCCTGCCTCAAAGTTTGAACTTGACGCGGAAAATTTTAAACAATCGATTGAGATTAATGTAAGATTTAAGTAAACGAAAGCATGTCAAAACACTGTGAACTAGGAAAAAATTTGAACTTTCACAAGCTTTCAATTTACATTGCTAATAAAAATGATCAAACATGTCACATCTGATAAAAAATACATAGGTGCTTTGTATGTATGGTTTTAATATATTTTCTATGTTGATCCCATGTGGATAAACCTACATTTTTACTGTTAATGTACTATTGTCAATTGATGAGAAAGTAACTCCTGTAACCTGTAACTCTGCCTGTATGTTTACAGTCGACCTGCTGGAAGGTGAACCTTTACCCGGGGTTCATGTCAAGCAGCTTCTGACAGGTTTTCTTTCAGAGCCGCCTCCTATTTATCTCCATCCATCTTCTTAGAATTCCCTCTTCGCCATCCCTACTGAACAAAATCCACATGATGGTGCCGCCACTATGTTTCAAAATTGTTGATGTATGTCCAGGTTGATGTTCAGTGTTAATTTCCCACCAGCCATACATGCATTTAGGCCGGAACGCTTTCGTGTCACCTGCCTGATCACCGTCTTCTACAGATTTGCAATGAGAACTAAATATTTAAAAACAGGTGAAAGTATATTTAAAAAAGAAAATGTGAGGCCATCATATAGTCTGCAAAATTAATTGTTTTAAGTATCAACTTTTCTCTCTTTTTTTTTTTTTTTTTTTTTTTTTTTTTTACAGAAGACTGTCTCTCATGTTGAATGATTTATTTAGCTTCAACACAGACCAGGCTTCAGTCCGCTGGTTTTCACTGGAGTCTAAGATTCTATGTGCTCAGCAGTGGTAGATTTGAAGCTTCTTAAAACAGTCCATTTATTATTCCAGCTGCTGGAGAAAGGCAGGTTGGGACAGTCTGTCTCCAGTGAAGTGTTTTCTCAGCTGCTCTTCTGCATTACACACGTCTCCATGGCCAGTAGACACAAAGCAGCTCTCACCCCCTTCTAACACGAAGACCCCTGGCTTTCACCTATGGGAGCCGCTTGGTTACGGAGGTGGGGTGGCGGAGGGGGGGGGGGGGGGGGGGGGGGGGGTTGAACGGATATTTTATTTGGTGTTGAAGGCTAAAACACTCCTGCACTCTTATTATAAAGTTGTTAACCTGACGTCTGACACAGTTTTTTTTTTTTATTAGAAAGTCAGCTTCCTTATGAGAGCTTGACCGACAACAATGCTTTGAGAAATTGCACAAAAGAGGAACTTGTTCTCGTGTATTAGATATAGTTGGTTTAACTATGTTATTTTTGAACCTATTCTTTAACCTTTAGTTAATATTTTTTGGAGCATTTTTGTCTCACGGCCGACATGGCATTTAATGTGATTGACAAGAACCAGGGAGGTTTTGTTAAAATGGAAGCATCATCCAAGACGAGCAATTTTCTCCTTTTAGAGAGTACTTTGGGTTTTGTGGCCTTTCTGCAGTCATCACAATTCACTTCTCAGCTTTTTGGAAGAAAAAAAAAAAACGAGCAGCAACCCTTATCACATGATGACTACTTTACCAGAGTGAGTGTTTAAAAAAAATGTAACAATTTTTCAAAGTAATATTTGGAGCTCAATTATGGAAACGTAATTTACACCACAAGAAAATACGTGACCTTCTTCTCAGATTATGCTTTAAATGCTTTCAACAATATCACGCTGCATTGATGTTTGCAGAAAGCAAAAAGAAAAGGCAGTAAAACAGTGTCCTGGGGATCACTAAATGCTCTTAACAAAAGCACCGCGCGCAAAAGGCTGCAATCAATCTCGCAATGTCGATCAGATGATTGTGAGACCGGAACACATTCAGCTGTTATCTGTTTTTTATTTGAGTATATCGTTTTTTTCTGTAACTGCTTTGTCTTAGTATCCATCAAGCTAAGTCACCTTTTTCCACTTCTCCGTGTTCAAGTTCTGATCAGCAGGGGCACCCTGGCTGTTCGGCAGCAATGCACCCCCATATGCAGCAAAACGTGATCCACTGTGAAATCCAACACCTTTCGGTCTGAACCAGCTTCAACGTCTTGAGCAATTTCAACTGGATCACAAGAGCCAGCCTTGACTTCCCACATGACCCTGAGACTGGTTCACCATTGTTCCTTCGTTCCTTGGACCACATTTGAAAGCTACTGGCCGTTCGATCATGTACACCTCACAATAGCTGCAGTTTTGGAAGTTCCCAAATATTTTGGAGATGTCCTAGTAGTTTAACTATCACGGTTCATCAAATCTACTCAAATCCTCACACTTCTCCCCCTCCTAACACATCAATGTAGACAATATTTTGCCTTGCTGCATAATATCTCCCACCCACCATTAGGAGCCGTGATAATAACATACTCTGTTTCATTCACACCACCTGTCAGAGGTGAATATTTTGCATTAAAATATTCAGTTTAGGCTTCATACAGCATTTGTGAAAATGTAGATTTTTTTTTCCAAGAAAAAGATTGTTTTCAACTGGAGCCATTTGTGAAAATGTTCAATATAAAGTTTGCTAAAGCCATGCACAATTATAATTTTATAAAGGGTACACAATCACAACTGAATGTGTACAGAAAATGAAAATAAATTGCTATGCACAAACAGCTGGAGTTACCATTTTAATACCAATCAAATTGTGTAATAAATTACAGGACTGCAGCCAAGCGCTCTGCCAAGGAAATGAAGCAACACTGTTGCTCGGTCAGAAGGAAAAAGCGCTTGAAGAGCCCTTCAGTTTGCTGCAATCAGTAACCAGACAGATCAACAAGTAAATCTGACCAACTTTAGTTGGAATATATATCTTTCCACATGTTGGCATTGCAAAAGCCAAAGAGCAGAGCCCTCAGGGAGAGGAGAGGGAGTTTTGCTGTCTTGAGTCACTGACACCTTGATAAGGTGTTAAAAGAGAGAAGAGAAGAAGTGTTAAAAAATCTTTTTTTTCAAACTGCAACAGTGTCTCTACGTTGCACAGACTACATTTTAACTGTAAAGCAGTAGCTCCTGATTGTTGAAAGGCTTATTTGCTCTGTAGTTATAATACTGTTTGTCCGCCTATTCTGCAATACAGTGTTGCTTGATTGACTTGATTAAAGATTTCCCTTTCAGTTGCCTCTGTAGTCTTTTTTATTAATATTACTTTATAGGAAGCACATCAATATGGGCAGCCTCATCTGGAGCCCAAAGATCAATTCGGATATCAATGTTATGAGTACAGCCAGTAAAAAGGAATGTGATATTGCAAAGAGGAGACTTACCTACAGTAAAAAACATAATGCCCATATTGTAGTCAATATACAGTAAACAGTAACATAGATTTAGCTTCAGCTGAGATATATTTCAGTTGCGTGGTTATATTAGGAATCTGATTGTTGAGCAATTTATATGTTTTGTAAAAGCAGGAAGAAAGTCCTTAATAATGAGAGGGGAGGATATCATTTTTATGTTGCAGCACCATCTAACCAATGAAACCATACTAAGCTTCATTACTACGGCGGTCGCAGGACACCACACAGAGATGATAGCCTGTGATATTCAACCAGCATGGAAAACGGCTTACATTTTACTGTACAGGACGTAATCACTGAGGATAGCAGATTTTATGACACCTCGGTATGAGATTTCTGCCTCTGCATTTGAGTTGTTGTTGGGATATCAGCCAGAGGAGAACGTGGATGTTGAACTGTAGGCTAAAAGCACCAGGAAATGTGAGGCTGTTGCAAGGTCACTCGCTAGGGGACCGCCCCTACACAGCAGGGTGCCCCCTGCTATGAAGCTATGCTTCCCATTTCATCTTTCTCTTTTCCGTGGGCCCTTGTGACAAGATAGTTTACACTGGAGAGAAAAGCGACCGTGGGCCCGAGTGGAGTTCAGAGACCTGCCACATGGATGCCGGCTAGAATCAAAGCTAAGTGCAGCCTGCGTTCTTCAACATCGACACCTAAGCAGCCGACCGCCATATTTTGCCGTTATGTCAGAAACAGGGCAGTGTGGTCCAGCAACTACTCTGTCCTCCCGGCGGGGAGGGCTAGTTTGTTTGTCTTCATTTCCCTCTCCCTCTCAGACAGTATGTGTGTATGCGGAGGGGCTGAGTGATATCTGCCCGTTCACTGTTTCTCTTTATAGCTTGTGTTTATAGTTATTTGTTTTAGAGCCCAAATAAGTGACTGCACATTCAGAAATGAGCTCAAAAACCTGCAACTCACAGAATTTACAAGCGGCTTTAGATGAAAACAAGCCCAAAACACAAGCCCAAAAACAAATGGACTTGGCAACAGTGCCAAAAAAATTAACACAATGACTATTAGCTATTAGCAGTAGCATGGGACCAAATACATGGAGGATATGTTGACATTGTCACATGTATGACACTCTGCAGCTTCTGTAGTCGTTATTATGCACTTAACGACGAAGTTGTTTGTGCATAATTTAGCGCACCACCAGATGGTGTGCCAGTGTGAAAATCTTACACACTGGGGCTTTAATCAAGGGGTGTTCAACACCAGTACTGGGGTCCGACATGTTTTAGGTGTGTTACAGGTATATGGCAGGATAACGATAACGATAAATGGACAATAACAGTAACCCAATTTGTGTGAATAGCAAAGATATTATAGAACAAATGAACATTGGGGATGGTTTGGACGTGTACAGACGACGGACAGGGAGCACATTGGTAGAAGGATGCTGAGGCTGGAACTCCTTGGCCAGAGGCGTAGAGCAAAACCAAATAGGACATTTATGCATGGAGTGAAAGAGGACATAAAGGGAGTTGGTGTGAGAGAAGAAGATGCAGAAGATGGTTAGATGGAGACAGATGACTCTCTGTGGCGACCCCTGAATGGGAAAAGCCAAAAGAAGAAACAAACATTTTTCCATTACCTTATTCCTCTCATTCCATCAGGGATTGAAGTTAACTAAAGCTCCAAGTCCGCTTTGGTCTTGTACTGATCATGAGCTTCAGTCTCTGAGTCCTACTCATCTAAATTATTCTAAACAAAGATGACAAAAGCTTTATCTACTGCAGGTGAGACCGTATTAACTGCACATTACTGTAACAGAAGCTCACTACCGAAATGCTGAACTATCCCTTTAAGCAGCTGACCTCGGGACACACCATTGATGAATCAGATAATATCAGCATTAAGCACTTTAAAAAAACTACTGCTAAATTTAGGAAACTTATATTCAATATTTTTCCTTAAATCTTATGATAATAAATATATATTACAAATCATTGTTATATCTGTAATTGTCCGTATGTTATTGTAGCAGCTATAGGAATAATTGTTGCTTTTTATGTTGGAAATGAAAGAAATTGCTGTAGATTATATACATTTTTGGTTTACATTTTACTGTGATACTGTGATATATTCAAGGTTACCGTGAGAAGGCCCCACTGACCTGAGCTTAATGCCATTCATTGCAGACTCTGCTTAATCTTTCCAAAGACTGGCTGAGAGCACTTTGCTATCATTTTATTTCATTATATTTTACATTATATTATGGACATCAAGTACTTTAAATGCCAGACAGCTGTGAAAAAGAGCCGACTGATTTTTGAGTGGAAGAGCAAATTTAGAGTCAAAGTATTTCTCTTCCCCTAAAGATGACCCCAAACCAGCCATATATCTGAAAGGCTGATTAAGATCTGAGACTAAAGTATTTTCAGAAAGCAATCTTCCTTTATCACCACAAGAAAAGATGTCCTTGCTCCACCGTTCTTCAGTAACTCATACTGACAAAATACAGGGAGATCTCCGTACAGCATAAGTAAATGCTATTCTTTATTTAGTATTTTCCCATTCTTTTCGAGGACTAACATTACATTCTTACTACAGGCCACACATTAATATTTTACCCTCAGTTATCCGAGACAATCTTGTCTCCGAGGTATAAAAGCAGTGAAATAACTTCAAGGACCTCAGGAGTCGGAATGAGGGAAATATGCAGCAGCGTTGCACTAAACGATACAAATGGTTTGGCGACATGAAGTTGCACCAGCGGTGATGTGCAAAAGTAAATGCATTTGTTCATCTTGAAGATTTTAGTAGAAGTAATAGTAGAGGAATATTTCCTGATGGCAGAAACAACATCGTTAGGATCTGTACTGCTGATAAAGCGTTAAATGCTAAACCTCTGGTATCATTCCACTTAAAAATTAAATGCTTAATTAAGATTGCAGAATTTTGTTTTATATTTCCTAATATACTCCACAGTAATTTAATATATTTTCATCAAGACTTCAAAAAACAGCCGTCATGAATACAACACGGATGTTAAATTTAGCCTCACTGGCTGGCACCTCCAGTAAATACAGCATGTTTAAAGAGCCTTCCTCTAAATTAGACCTGATTAATATCATTGTTTATTCAGTAAATGAAAATACACATGCTTGGAAATAGTTGTTTTGAACAAATTATAGGTGCCACAAATCTTTTTAATGGATCATTTTAAAATATATTTGATCAACTTTTTAGTTCAAATGTTTGAGGAAAGTTTCAATAATAATCAAACGCTTCCCCGTTTTCCTGAGATGTAGTACATATGGAGTGGCACAGAGACAAGCAAAACGATAAAAAGAAAAATGACAAAGTTTACTGTTAGATAAGTGCCGCTGAATGGCATCAGCCAGTCTGCAAAACGACCCTTAGATGCTGTCCACAGCAGCATAGAACAGTATTTGCCCTTTTAAAAATCAGTCTGTGACATCTATCGATCTGAAAATGGTAACAAAGCCATGTCTAAAGCTCCTGAACTTTCACAGATGTGGGACTCCAGCAAAATAATTTATAGACATAATTAAGAACATTATGGGGCACCAGCAATTGTGCAGCTAGTGATTTCGTTAAAAAAACAATGATTTTTACACTGGATAGCTTTGTCCCTGAACAAATCTGTAAAAACCTATGGTTCGGCCTGTCTACAAAATTCAGTGAACTATTGTGCGGGCGGCAATAAACTACTAATTTAATTCAAGGCATTTATATCCATCTTTTACCAGAGGTGGCAATAAACGCAACGGGCACTATATTCTGACTTACTTTAGCTCTCATTTTCACGGCACACTGTGCAACCGGCCCACACTCATGGGAGTGCTTGTGTTTCCCGCAGAGACGACTCCTGCTGTGATTGATCAGATGTGTGGCTCCACTGCAGGGACAGCCTCTGTAACAAGGTGGTGTGCGCGGAGTGTCGTGTAGACTCCCAGTCATTATCTCCCAGCCAGTACAGAGCACCTCACAGTAACCCAAGCAGCTCCTTTGACCTGAAGCACTCAGCTTGCCAGTACCAAGCTCCCACTTTGAAATTAGTCACTCCCTGACAGGTGGGGGGATGGCTGCTTGTGATCGTGCCAGATTCATACACTTTTTCATCCCCATCTATCATCTCCCACGGGCCCCTTTGTCTCAGGCTGTTTCTCTGCACCATTTTATTTCTTTTGCGCTCTGTGGGCACCATTTTATCCATAGCATGCTCGGAGTAATGAACAGAAGGTTCTCTGTCGACTTGGTGCACATATCTTCCATTTTGCTAATTAGGAATGCAGACCCCAGGGTTCCTCCACGGTATGGAAGAGTAGGGAATTTGAGTCCTTTAGTTGCCAGGAAAAGATTTGGGAAAAGCGAACAGAGTGTGGAGAAAATATTGGTGTTTTTGCAGTCTATTCCCAGTCATGTTGTTTAAAATCATATCCGTCCATCCATCTGTTCGGCTGTCTATCCTTCCTTCGTTGGTTCCTTCCTTGTTTCTCAGTTTCTTGCATGCTTTACACTTAAGTCTCATTGCTGTAGGAAAATGTAGTGCAAATTCACAAGGAACATTTATATCAAAACTTTAAAAGTGGCCTAGTAAGAACCGGGAACTCTGGAACAAGTGTAAAATCGGACTTTTAAAACACGTTGGAACCTGTAGACACATGTCTGTATGAGCGGCCGGGGCAGAAAATTGCACCAAATTAAGAATCTACCTGTGTCCTTCCACTATCTTGTGGCACTTTTTATTTCACCCAAAGGCTTCCCTGATTTCAAGCTACACGACAGACTCTCAGAATTTGAGGTAACTGCCACACACTACAGACTGAGTAAGCTGTGAGCTCCAGAGTATGCCGGAGACAATCTGTTTTGCTTCGTGGTCAACACTATAGGCACACTTATGGCTTGAGCATGTGGGTGGACTTGTGCACATCCAACTGTGAATGCCAGTGGGTGTGAAATGAATCAAAAGCAATCTGAGTAATCAGTCCCTTTTTGCTTTTATTAATGAGATGTGTTTATAAGTAGCTGAGATGGATCCATCATGTTTTGGCTCGGTGTGCCACAAATTGTCCGCGGTGCATTTTCTCTCCCACCTATGGCACCATTGCTCTTTTGAGAATCGCAGTGAGTGGGCTTGTTTTGAAGGACTGAGTACTTCAAACGATCTGAACGGAGGCTTTCCTCTTAACATGTTTGTTATCAATTTATTACAAGCTTTTTATATTATATATATATATATATATATATATATATATTTATATATATATATATATATATATATATATATATAAAACTCTTAAAAGTGAAACAAGAGCACAAACACAATGTTTGTGTCCATGTTTTCTCTTACAAAGCTTTCTGTATTTTTATGTTGGATATGTACTTATACATATGCAATTTGTACATATGCAATTTCGTGCACTAGTTTACCTTTTCGCAGCTTCTTAAGAGAACAGCCAGCATGTTAGGTAAAATAAGACATTTTCAGAGCTGCTGTTTATCATCCAGTCACAATCATTTGTTCCCATCCATGGTGGGAAGTAGAAGAAGTCAAATACTTTGGGAATTTGTGCCCTCTGCATCTGCTGGCAGTTCTGTTGCCCTCTCTGAGAAAAAGCGTTTGTTTTGTCATTATGCGTACAATGTTCACTAGATCAAAAACGGTCATTTTAGTCAGCCATAAAGCAGGATTGCTGAAATTAAGTGGGTGATCGGTCTGTAATCCATTCTGCTCAGACTCTCTGACCAAGCAGCCAGCCCCTCCATCTGCACCGTGACTGTTAGCTGTGGGTGGGCATGGAGCAACTTTGGGTCTATCATTGGGGGGTTAGGTTATCTGCCAGTTTGTTAATTTATTGAGTAATTTCATTTTGTTAAACTATTCAGGCCTATTCAATGCTTGTATATTACAAATATGGAGTAATGCTTTTACTGTCATTTACTTAACTTTCCTGTGTACTCTGTATTTACTGTGAATCTTTTCTTTTTCATTTCAGTGTGACAATTACTGAAAGGCTTACTTTTGTCATTTTTTCCTAATTATTGTCTGTCTATCTATCTATCTATCTATCTATCTATCTATCTATCTATCTATCTATCTATCTATCTATCTATCTATATATCTATCTATCTATCTATCTATCTATTTATTTACTATTTATTTTATTTATGGGGATCTATAATTATATCTATACATATATAATTATTTGCACATGTATAATCTATATCGAGTTTATATATATATATATATATATATATATATATATATATAGATAGATATAGATATAGATAGATAGATAGATAGATAGATAGATAGATAGATAGATAGATAGATAGATATGTCTATATAGATAGACAGTTTATAAATGTGCATATAATCATATATAACCTAATCGTATATATTATTCATGTAAAACGTTCAAAGTGCATGTGGAGAGTAATTCATGTACATGTAAGTTAAATATAAAAAATTATATGACTATTTATTGCAGGTGTTCCGTTTTGGCAGAAATTTCACTTCATACTGATGATGCAAAGAAACAGTATGGAGTATGTACAGTATGCAAAGAAACAGGACAAAATATGTATACATGAAAGTGTTCTTTGGTAAAAAAAAAATAAAATAAAAAAACACTGCTTACTAAAAATAGCACTAAGGCCCATCTCACATTTGTCAAAAACATTTTTGATCATCTCCAAAAACATTTGAGAAACCATTGGTGATGAGACAAAAGTGGAGCTTTTGAGATGTGTGTCTTTTTATGTATGGCATAAAAGCAACACAGCATTTCAGGAAAAATACCAAATCAATGGCCAAACATCATGGCGTCAGTGTGATGGTTTTGGTAGGATTTTCTGCTTCAGGACCTGAACGACATGCCACAGGGGATGGAACCATGAAGTCTGCACTCTAGCAGAAAATCCTGAAGGAGAATGTCCGCCCATTAATTACTGACCAAGTTAAAGTAATTTTTAAAAATGCAGAAGGACATTGAACCAAAGCACACCAGAAAGTCCATCTCTGATTCACTCATACAAAAGCAGTTTTGGTGCCCCCTAGTCAAAGTCCAGGATTAAATCTGACTGGATGCTGTTAGACTTAAACCGAGCATACCAGTGTAGAATTTAAGCTACAAATAATTCAAGGAGTGAACCTTCTTTGATTCTTTTTATCAGAAGAATAAATTCAGCCTCCAGTCCAGATCACCAGTCTGGTCCAAACAACCACAGGTCAGGCTGTCTACAGCATCTTCTTTCCTCATTTCTCAGGCTTAGTCTTTTTTTAATCTGTGAGACGATGCACATCTTAGCTAAACACTGTGTCAGTTCTTAGACGACATTTTTCATTCTCAAAGGATCTAGTTTGGGTATCACTTCAAGGCTAAACGTACAAATATAGAACATCTGAAGCGGCGCTGTTGTGCATTGGGATGTGACTGCAAAAGCTGAGCACAAAATCACATTCTAATGAACTGTGGCACCATTAAACAGAACACATTGCCTTTCACCACAGGGCATAGACAAAAAAGAACCTTTCTGTTTCACTCCTTCGCAGGTGAAATTACTCAAAATGTTGCTTTACAGTACAAAGAAACCCATCTCATCCACCTGGCTTCTAATCACCCACTCCATTTATGTAGCTGTGGCAAAACAGAGGGCGGAAGAAGTTTCCGCTTTGAGTCAAAAAAGCCACAAATTCTCGACTCTTCCCTCTGTCCTTTGAGTGCTAGGTTCCCCATATATTTGACCAATATTAACTTGATCAAAAGACAGTGGCTTTCCCCGCAGCAAACTAATATGCTCATTACCGTTGACGAGAGTTCCCGGGAGCAGCTCATGTGTATTAATGAAGTAAAGAACTGAGCCAAAACAATTGTACCCAGCTAGCTTTGGAATGCACTGCCGGCCACACGCAGGGCTCCCTAATGACCCGAGGATCTCAACTTGGGCAGAATTCAATAGAGTGTTATAAAACGGCTTTGTTGAATAGCTTGGTGCTGTTACCAAGTATGGCTTATGGTGTGTTTGTAAATGCTGTGAACAATGCTGAACTGCTCCAAGTCAGATTCTGAGCAAATAAAACTAGAGCAGCTTCCCTTGACTGAGTGTTCCTCCACTTGCATTACTGGAAGGCACCACAAGAAGATGGGGAAAATATGCCTCATATTTTGTAATGATGTAACCTGAGACGTACTCTTTATTTCTAAAGAGGGATCTACTGTAATAAATCAGATTGCAAAAAGTATTCAAGTGGTTCATAATCAAATAATTGAATGTACAGATTCAAAATAAATTTGTATGCAAATTCCAAAAATTATTTATTTCTATACCCGCTTTTGTTTTTTCATGTCACAACCACAGAGGGTT
Source organism: Fundulus heteroclitus (assembly GCF_011125445.2). Classification (NCBI taxonomy): domain Eukaryota; kingdom Metazoa; phylum Chordata; class Actinopteri; order Cyprinodontiformes; family Fundulidae; genus Fundulus; species Fundulus heteroclitus. The sequence continues at coordinate 33,674,011 of NC_046378.1, forward strand.
TTACTTACGTGGTAGATAAATGCATTGTGCATATTCGTGGAGGGAAAATATTTGTAGTTTTAAAAAAGATTTAACAAATAAAAGCATGACAGACATGAATTTCCATTAATCCATCACTACTGGGATAGCCCTAAATAAATTCCAGTACCACTTATCACTTGCAAAGGTTACCAAATTAGTAAAGCGAGTCCACAATTCAATCTGAGCATAAATCCAGCTGTTCTGTGAAGGTTTCAGGTGTAATGACCCAACAGACAGAGAACCCAACATTCCTGCCATACACCTTTAAAAGTTTTAGTTCAGAAAAAAACAGTTCCCTGGTGCAGGAGCAAGCAGAAGGCTGATAATGCCGAGAGCAGACTGTTCACATCAGGAGATGATCGACAGGATGGCAGATAGATGCAGATCACCGGAAGCTTGAATCAGCATCGTAAGACAGGCATGGGTCAGAACCAGGCAGGCAGTGACAGGCAGACGGATCTGTTGGGTTAGGCCAGACTCGTGGTGTTAGTGGGGTTGTGTCCAGAAAACAAAGGACAGCGTAGATGTCCGACAGGGGCTAGGCAAGGTAGGGAATGGTAAATGGTAGTGATGTTACGTTATGTGCCGAGGCTTCGAGGCGTGTGTCGAGTAATGGAGGGGGCGTTTCCGTGAAGCGCGTATCGAGGCTTGCTTCATTTAGGGGAGGAGCCGAAAACGAAGACGTCCGAAGCCTCGCTGGCCGGCTGTACCACGTGACTGCTCCGGGAAGTGGTTCAGATGTTGGCGCGGCTTCGACAGCTTTAGAAAACCCACAGGCTCCATTCAAAATGTGGGTTGTTGTAGGCGAGTTGAGAGAGTGGATAGAGTTTTGATAGTTTGGATAGCAGAGTTTGGATAGTGGTTATTTAGTTTGAGACAGTTAGTTTGGTGTTTGGAGAGTTTAGGAGAGAGATAGATAGATAGGAGATCAGTGCTCTCAACTATCACGCATTGACCGTCACTGACTTCACACGGTCACACGCAAACATGGCATTTTTCACGCATAAAAATCCCAACGCCCATCTGGGCTGCGGACGATAAAAACTCCGCCTTCTGCTGAGATGTTTCAGCTTCTTTCACAGCTTGTGGCCATCAGTAATTCCTGCTGCAGTTCATGTTAACAGAGCAGCAGGAAGAGCGATCAGAGTTATGAATAATTTTAGTCTTAACAGTGGTGAAAGTGAGCCGGTAAGGTCCTGTACCGCGTACACAGGAGGGGAGGGGGCGGTGGGAGAACTGCTGCCAGATGACCGGTTCATTCAGAACCAGTCTTGGCTGCACGCTGGATAATAAAACAGTTCTGCTAACCAGATGCAGTTTAAAAAGCAACTTAGTCTGTTTATAAGTTTAGTTTTTATTAATTCTGCATTTTTTAACTACATGCACATCGTATTTCTGTGCCTCAGCGCTTCGATGCGCTTCTGCCGTGCGCTTTTTTCAGGTGCGCAAAATTACGTTACTTGTAATTTGGGTGCGCGCTTTCATTTTAAAGAACTTGTAACATCAGGAGGCTGATCTCAGACCGGTCAGCTCCTATGATCATTGTATATGAGCCCTTTACAGTTTTTATTTATGCATTTCCACCCTGTTTATCCCTCGCACGCAGCGCACCATCGGGTAAAATCCTCCCACCTCACCGCCCAGAGCGCACTGAGGAGAGCAATAGAGATTTGTCTGGTCGACTGAGATGAGAAACCTGTTGCTGTGAAAGGTGATATAGGTTATAAACTGTTACTGTCTAGAATTGCATTGAGCTGAAAAGAGAGGAGACATCAGCAGCTGGATCGTGCGTAAAGACGCAGCGGGAACCTCTGTGTGCTTCAGTGTTGCTGCTGAGGGGAAAATGTGGGACCGTATAGTACTGGGCTAATCATTGGTCACAGTACCCCAATCTGTACATACTTGCATTTATTTATTTATGCACCCCGGCATCATCTGTGCCATGTGAGCGTGTCTTTTCAAAGGTTGGAGAAGTAGTATCAAAAAAGAGAAATCATTTGAAACCAAAAACTGTGGAGAAATTGTTGTTTCTTAGTAAAAATGCATGAAATCATCCAAGTTACACAAGCATTAGCCTATTCACTACCCCCTGCCTAGTTCCACAAGCACTTTCACTGTCCTCTGCCTGATTAAGCCCATGCCATTTTTCTAGAGTCACAGAAAAACATTATTACACAACATGCCATATCATGTCACTACTATTTTGGGAATAATTACACACAGAGAATACATTCAAACAATATTTTATTGTACACATGTGTTTACAAAATTTATGTAGACAAATGATTTCGTCCTACACCTTCTGTGAAGTCATTCGCATCACACGTGTTAAGATACAGCTGGCTGTGATTATACAACTTGCCAGTAGGTGGTGCTGTGTGCACATGAACCGTCAAGAAATGAACCTTTTCTCGAACCAGTTGGCTGAGTGGTTCAATGCCTCATGAGGCTTCATCTCGCCATCACTAGTAAATGGCCTGTACTTGAATAGTATTTGTATATCAAATCTGAGAACCCCAAAGCGCTTTACACTAAAATCAGTCGTTCACACGCTGACATTGTACATTGTAGCCACAGCTACCCTGGTGCCGACTGAAAGGAAAACTTGGTCTTGGTCATGAACAGAGATCAGGCAGACAAAATCAGCTGGCCATGTACTAACTCAAGACTTTCAATACTCTGGCGCACGTCTGTCTGTGGAAATTGGTGTATAATTAGCCAGATGATCAGGTGAAGGAAATTAGCTTGATTAAGCTGCCGAGGGAGGTGGCTCACAGGTGCATTAGATGATCTTGATTGTGGCAGTGCAGGATGAGCGGCAGCAAGCAGACAGACAGGCCAGAACATGACATCCGGTTTGTTAGAGAACATAAGTGAACAAACAGCAGCGTGAAGAATGAGCAAGGGTTAGGTTATAAAACAATATCACAAGCATTCTTCAATAGATCATCCAATAATGAAAAGAAAATGGGACAGCTGCATACCTAGCATACCTCCCTAAACTACCAGGTTGGGCAAGAAGAGTAATAATTAGAGAAGCAACGAAGAGGCCCATGGATGCTGGATGACCTGAAGAGATCCAGCAGTTAAGTGGGAGAATATTTCAACACGTCAATCGTTTGTTGTTCACTTGACCATGTTTTTATTGAAGAAAAAAATAAAAGGGACTGCTAAAAATAAGACAAAATTACACTTTTGGACCCAAATACAAAACACTCTGTGGGGTGGAGAATTAATAATTCATGCCACCATGAACACACCAATGGATACACGTGCTGACATATTCATGTTAGAATGTCCTAGTCAAAGTACAGAGCAAAATCCAATGGTGCATTCAGGCAAAACTTGAAATTTGATGTTAACAGACGCTCTCCATTCGGTCTGATTGAGCTTGGTGTATCTGTCAAAGAAGAATGGGCAAAACATGTAAAAAATGTCAGTCTCTAGTGTCTGTATCTCGTTAAAGGTGGGCTGAAAGCATGTTGACTGAGGGGTTGCATTGAATTGCACATCAAACCTTTCATGTTATTTGTAAAAAAAAAAAAAAAAAAAAAAAACGATTCTGATTTTCTTTCCACCTCACCATTGCACATGACTGCATTGATTCGTCACCTAAAATCCAACTGAAACTATTAAAGTTTAAGACGGTAATGTGAGAAATGGTGAAAAAGTTCAAGGGGTATGAATACGTTTGTAAGGGACTGCAACTTCTTTTTCTAAAACTGAAACACTGAAGCAAAAGAGTTCCTTACTCTTTTTACGCAGGGCTTAGAGGTTATTTTACTGCATTTTCTATGAACACAGTAGATTTGCTGCACTTTATATTCTTCAGCCAGGAATATTTGAATTGATTGACCACTGACATTTTGAAGTGTTTCCTCTGTGATGCAAATTTTAACTCCAAGACGTGTCGAAAGGCTATTATTTTCAAAGTCTTCACACCTTCCTCCTCCTCCTCCACTCCTGAGTGTCGACTGTGGAGCCGCAGCTCACCACGTGACCGTTTCCAAGATGACATTTTATCGAGACCATCTTCAGCTGCGCGTGTGGGTGAGTGCAGATGGTGCTCGGGTCAATTGTCCCCAGTGTCCACAGCTGCTAAGAGGTGTATGCAGTGCCATACAAATTGCATTCTGCTTCTACTTTTCCACTTCCTGCACCTTCGTACTGGTGTTCTTTCAGCCACAGAAAAAATAAACACACACTGTACAAAATGCAATCATATAAAACAAGATGGTGGATGAGAAATGTTAGGAAATCTTTTGCACAGCAGATGCATAAAGGTGACAAAAAATAATGTGAGTGCATCTAATTGAAAAAGAAATATGGACGCTTCAAAATTACAAATCAAATATTGGGTACTGACCATTTTTTTCCCTCCTTTGTATTACAAAAGGCAATCCAAAAGAATGCTAAACAGAGCGGTGATAAAACTCAGTGGGTGCATGAAAATGTAGAAGCAATAACAAGAAACGAACATAAACCCTGCATGTCAGCAGCATCTATTGCCAATAACCACCACATGTGGGTCTGTGTTTGTCAGTAGTTACACCTGAACACAAGCAGCGTGCAACCTAATTCAGCAGACAGTGCACCAGATTAAATGTTTTGTTTTTTTTAAACCAGAGTTGCTTGTCGGTCGGTAGTATCTGAACCAAATGATCTGTTCTGCTTCCAAAAGACTGACCTTTGACTCTGGTTTTCCAGCATTATCACAAGGTTCTGTTGCTCCAAACATTGAAAGATTCAAACAGAAGGGAGTTTCCCAGAGCACAGTGACCTCTGGTAGCCACTCCATCAGCTGCTCATCACCTAAAACTCATTTATCAGGCACAGCGCTCTCTGCGGAGGCTCGCAGGTGAAAGTCCTGATGGGGTCACATGAGATGGCAGGTCAACTCACATTATCTTGGCTGGAGGCAATGAGCAAGTCGGTGGCAACACAGAGTCTGTTGGTCAGTCCTAAATAAAACAGATCTTCTGCAGCTGCACTGCTGCTCTGTTAAATAAGTTTCATCATAGTGTTGACTAGCTTTCACAGCTGAGGGATTTCAAAGTGATGCGAAACATCAAAAAGTGAAAAGTCACAGCTCTCTTTCACGATCACATTCACACTGTGGAAATGTATAATGATAAGAAGATATGTGTTCTTGTTTTTGAAACAAAGGGGAAACAAAGGTTTTGTTCTCCGTAGGCTATGCAGCCTTTTAAACTCCTTTTGTTTCAATTAAGTATTTAAAGCAAAGCCACATAATCATCAGTTTTGTGGTTTTTTTTCTTTTTCAGTTACAGCTCTCGATGGTCTATTCTCATGTCCAATATTAAGAAAGATGTGAAGACGCTTTAGAAAAACTGACCAAAAAGAAGCCCAGAACTCAGCCAAAGACTGATGGTGTTCTTTTGGATACGCCAAACTCGGGCCTCGACCTGTTACGCAATGTCTGTCCAAAGCAAAAGTACAACAAAGTCTCTAGCACAATGTTAATCTCATAAAGTGGAGATTTGTATGGGGATTTATTTGGTGAGGAGAAGTAAGTCGGAGCTGTGTATGAGAGCATACTACCCAACGATGCTCTGCTGTGTGCCCAGTCTGCCTGTAAGTCAACACAGTGGTAAATCACTACTTATGGCAACAACTGTATTTAACAGTTAGAGATTTCTGCCCCAGTTCTGACCAGCATTATTATACTGACATGCATGGTGTTAGCACTCCCATTTCTCCCCGCAGTGCTATCACCAAAATACTCGGTATTTACGAGCTACTGTATGGAGTGATTGAGCAAGTCTCACTTTTCTCATGTTTTAACCTGTGGGGGTTTAACTGCACTGTAGTAATGTAGCTGAAAGAACATCATTGTCTTTTCGACCACTCCAACTCTATGAGTGTACCTCTCCAGTAATATGTTTTTTTATTTTTTGGCTCTAACAAATTATTTAATGCTAATGCTACTTATATTGGGGATTGCAGGGAAGTTATAATACTGATACACAATCAGACAGCAGCTGCAGTAAAACACTCCTTTGTTTGGCCCAGACACAGAGAAAAAAATAGTCTTAACTGACTATTAGTAGATTAATTGCAGAGAGCAACTTTTTTATTTGATGGGTTCTGCGGACATCAGTAGATGTACTGTTTGGATAGATGCTATGCAAAAGTGAAACTAAACAAACTTTATGCTCACAACACCCATGCTCACCTCAGTGGTCTCGCTTTCACCCAGTTATCTGTCCTAGCATTGCCATGAATATTGTTGTGTCCTATCAATTCAGGTTCAGGTCATTTTAACGAGATTACAGTAGTTTCATATGCCAAGGCTAAGAGATGTTGCCAACAGAGAGGCTGTTGTTCTTAGGTGAAAACTCCATCCTTTTTACCTGTATACTTTAATGGTGCTCAATCATGCTTCCTCCATAGATGATATTTGCAGCCAAATCTTGCTGGTTTATACAGAAATGGAACACACCAGACACTCATCAGCCTTCTGTATGTTTGTTAATGTATGAAATGAGTCTAGTCATTTATTTATCTTATTTATTTGTCAATGCAATGTTTTGTATTTTCCTATGTAATATTTACCTCTGTAACATTTTTCTGTTCATCTACAGCACTTTGAATCGTCTTGTTACTGAAAAGTGCTATATAAATAAACTTGCCGTTCCTTGCCTTCACTATTATATTATAGGTTAAAACAAACAGTCCACTCTAAACAAAGAAAGAGGAATGAGATTGTTGATTTAATTTACCAAACTCCTCTGCACAACCAAATGGTTTGCGAAATACCACACTTCACACAGCACAGCTCAAAAGATTAGTTTAAGTAAAATACAGAACACCATATAAACAAATAAAACCCTTCATTTGATGGTACCCAGGGATGCAATCAATGACATCATGAGCCTACACAAACAGGAAGTGCTTGGCCGGCCCCTCCCGTACACCTGTCCTGGAGGTAGGATCTGAACAAAGGGACAAACAATGATGATGAGTGTATAAAGAAACATTAACAGAAATCATTTTCCAGAAATGTACCTTTACCAGAAGAAAAATTCTAATTAACTAATGATTCAATAGTGTTTTCTTTAAAAACAACTAACCTGGGATAGTATGTGAAGCAAAGCTACAACAGCAATTATAAACTAAATGAATGGAAATCATGAAATAACTACAAAATAAGAAGCAAAAAAATTGTCAAATTATGTTTAAGACTCAAGTGGTGGATTAATAAAAACTCAACCACTTTGTCACAATGTTTCATACTTTAAAGATTATTATGTTTATTTTTTTTGTATTGTGATTGTGATTATATTAGAACTATGATTTTTCAACATTAACCTTTTTATCCATAAACACTTGTGCTTTGCATGATGAAATAGTAAGAAACCATTGGAAAAGGAATACATAGAGCAACAACAACCATTCAAAATACAATGGGCACTAAACATATTTATCTAGAATTATGAATACAATTATATTAAATATTATTAAAATTCATCCAACAGTTCTGCAAAACTTCAATAGTGAATATATATTTAATCCCAGAACTAACATTATCTGTTTTTTTTTCTTACATTTTAATTCGAAATATGTCAAAATGTCCCTGAATGCGATAATATCTTAAAAAAATGAATGAAAAACAGCTGTAAAAATACTTACCCTTCCTTTTAGCATGCTTAACTAAGACATCAGTTGGACCTTGGTACTTCTGGATAATCTACAGAAGCCACGCTCAATCATAAACCACACAGAGATCAACAAAGTAGAGTGAGCGCTTCAAACTGGTCTGCCTGAGTGTCGTGGATGACAGTTAGCGTCGGATATTGACACTCTGAGAGAAACAAGATGTAACAGAGACACTGTACTGATCCAGTCATTTACATGTGCTGTTAGCTGCTACTTTCATTTTGAGAGCTCTCACATGCAGGTCTGGGCAGGTTTGTTGTGATCACACTGTATATTTGCAAGCTCACGCCTGGGGAGAACTACTGTCAGATGAGACGCATTCTGTTGAGTTACCCAAAGAGTCTCTCAGCTGAAGGAGTTTTAACATATCCAATTTAGGCTACTACAGTTAATGCACTCGCAAAAATCAGTATTCTTGTCAAGCTTTCCATTACACCGCCCAGCTGCTACGTTGGTATTTCTGCAAAGACATTGTGTTAATTTTGAGCCTGAATTTAGTATGGCACTGTGAACAATGTGATTCTCTTGAGCTGCTTTTTAGGCTTAATATTTTATGGACAAAATTAAACCTATAAGATATAGGCTGCTATGCAATAACCTCTCTGCATGTTTCTAATTTTGATATTAATGATCCATGGTGCCTTAGTTTGTTTTTTTCTGAAGCTATTTGTTTCTTTTTTCCTTTTTCCAATTTATCCCTGTATGTCTGTAAGTTTTAAAAATTGGCAGTGAAGTTTCCAGCCGAAAGGCACACTGGATTGTAGCTAACATGAAATCATAGAGAGTAAACCAGCAAAAGATAACAGAAGTTGAGTTTAGTCCCAAGCTCCAGTATCGATCATTGAAAGAATGGTTTGATCAGTTTCAAGTCAATACAGCACTTATTATCAACCTGGGACATTCCTATGCAGTCATATTCAATAAATCAGAATATTTTTGGAAGGATTATTTCTGTGACTATATTCATTAAAACACATTATAGTTTCATCCCACACAGTCTGATGTTTTGTGGTCGTTATTTCTTTTAATTGTTATTGGTTTCTGCTTATAGCTAATGCAAACATAGCATTTGAAATTTGAATATTCCATCAGACAAAAAATAATCCTGAAATATGGGCTTAGTGAAAAGTATGTTTAAAGATGACATAAGCAGAAAAACACCTTCTTTTAGCCCTTAAATACATTTTGTTGCATACTTGCAGTCTCTAGGAGTGCAGGAAAGTTGCAGTTAGTCTGTCCAGCTACAGCGGAGATATCTTTATATTATGTTTGGGTCAAGTTTCTCAATTTGTTCAGTTTGCTATATTCTCCATTAGGTTTTTTTGAACAATCACATCAAAGTATTTACTCCCGAACGGATAAACAAGGTTGTCCAAGCTGAAGGATGACGGAGCTACAAGTGGACAAGTGAAAATGTTCAGTTGTTGGGCGTAGTAACTCAACACAATTCATTACACCGACCCCAGCATACTATGAAAATGGCCGAACAGGGTGGAGTTGAATGCTCTGTGATTTGGAAGGGGGCGGGATGTGAAGTGCCTCATTTGCATTTAAAGGTGCTGCACCAAGACGAGTTGCTCTGAGACACGCCTGAGAACGGGGGCAAAAGAGGGGCTTGTGGTGCTACATTAACGAGGAATTCAGACCAAAACATTGCAGTTACACTTTATATAGAACACAATGAATGATTTAAACGAGAAAAGGATTTAAAAGCATGACATGTTCCTTTAATACTTATTTTAAAGATAGGGTACTTTTAATCTGACAAGTTAGCCTCGTCTGAGGCTTGTTTGCCTTTGCTGAGCCTTTTCTTAGACTTGTTATTCAGATGCCTTTTTTTCTGAGACCTTTTAGTCTGATGCCGTTTAGTCAGAAGTCTGAAGTCGTTAGAGTGGATGTCTGAGGATGTAGTCCTGAGAACCGATAATGTCCTAAAATGTACACCATATGTGTAGTAAAATGTCCCCACATCATGGTGCGACTAAACTCATATTTCAATGTTGGGAGGGTGTTATCAAGTTTAAGAGCTTCGGCATTTGTCCTCCAAATGCAACAAGGGTCCCCTCAATTTCAGTATCATCAGCCCAAAGAACATGTCTCCAAAAATGTATTCCAAAGAAAGGTCACTGAGTGCATTTGCAGCCTGTAATCTGGCTTTTTATTTTGATTTTGGAGTAGCATTTTCTTCTTTGCCGAGTGGTCTTTCTGGCAAACTAGGTTTCACTGTGGATAGTGACACCCTGTTACCAGCTTTAATGAGCATCTTCACAGGGTCTTTTTTTAGTGGTTGAAACACAAATTATGCACCAAAACACAGTCTGTCTCCTCCCTGAACCTTGTGATGGCTGCTCATTTACATGGTGTTTGTACTTGCAGATCATTGTTTGAACAAATGGATTTGGCACATTCATGCATCTGGAAATTGTCCCCAAGCATGAACAAGACCCGTGGAGGTCCGAAATTATCTTCCTGAAAACTTAGCAATCAGAAGTCATTCTGTTGACTTTGAATTACCTAAAACAGAAAACGTTCATTGTCATGTAATGTCGGACAGTAAGAAACTGTAAGTAAGAGTTTTTTTTTTTTATAAAATGTATGTAGAGATCTGGTTTTAACCATTTTTATACATGTGAAAATATATTCTCATATTAAAAGTTAATATTCTTTCCAGATGGGCTGGTAAAGGGTAGATGCATTCATGCAAATGTTTTTTAAACGTTGCTAAACATTTTGAAACTGAACGTTTCTGTTACTTCTGGAGAAGAAAAATGTCAATTAATAAATAAGGAAAAGACTAGAAGATCTTATCAAAGTTAGTTTTAAAAAAAATATTATGACAAAATATGTGAAAATATTTAAACAATATATAGTTCCAAGTAGAAATAAACATGTGTTTTAGTGAATTCAACATGTTAAATAAAGAAATAATAAAAAAAACGATAGCATAATAAGAAATCCCAGATTCTCAGATGTACCATGTAATCAACTGCGATGGCCAAGGCGGATCAGCATGATGCTGTAAAGACCTGCAGGCAGACAGAGCAGCAAAATATGCGTCTGGTAGCCATCCTGAATGTTTATAAGAGAGCCTCAGCAGGACTCATCTCTGCAGTACTATCAAACCTCGCAAACACTTGATGAAATGAATACTGTATGAGCTTGTGGCTGGGCAGCTGATTAGACAAAAATTGCAGGGTGCTAGGCAGCCACTGCTTCTTTGTCTGAGGCAAGTGAAAAAGTGTTAAATGAGAATGCAGATAAGAGGAAAAAAGCCCGGTCAGCTAACGACTGGTTCCAGGAACAGAGGGAGTAAAGATGTAGCGTGCTTTGGAGTTATGCAAACAGCGCTACAGCTCACTGAGATAAAGAAAGAAAGACCAAAAAAAAAAAGCCAAAAAGGATTACTTGGGCTTGATCAACATATAATCTAAGTCTTTTAAAAATAAAGCAGGGCATAAAGAGTTCAAGAGCTCACAAACACATGCAGATGCTGCTACTGTAGTTATTTGTATCCGTTTGTGGTATTTATATTGAACACAGCTGCTTCCATCCTTGCACTTTCAGAATACATCTGTTTTTATAATGCATAGTGTGTCTACCCTCTAAGACATCATAACCCATATGTTAGACTGTGACTCAAGTCAACCTCTGTAAAAGTAATGATGGGCTGTTCGTGACATGCATGGAGACTCTGCTTCACACCGCGCTCATTTACAAGCTCGAGCAGCTCGGCTCCTCTCTGTGTCGGTCATAACTCAGCCTCTTAGTGAGGGACAGCGCGGCGGATGAGGTCAGAGCACGGACGCTGCTCGCTTGCTGATAATAGCTGATGCCTTTGAGTGGTCTTCAGAGTGGGATCCTTGGGAGAAAAAAAAAATGTTCTGATTACATTCATATTCAAACCTCACACAATGAAGTGATCAAGGGCCTTTTTCTCAGGGTCGGAGAAGAGGCAGCACTCAGCTCCGAGACAGTCTCTTTCAATTGTTTTGATCAACTGTAAATGACTCAACAAGCCTCCAGTTCTCTTCTATAATTGAAGAAAATTGGATGGAAAAAAAGTATATATCATTGTGGAGCTACTTAGCCTTTATTATGATGTACTACCCGTGTATGGGTTTTTGTGTAATGTATTGCAAACTAAGCCTTGTTAATAATTCAAGGGCTGTGTTGCATCCAATATATTTGCATGCCTCAGTGCAGGAGCACCAATAGCTTGCTTCTGAAGGTGTCTGCGTGAGTATGTTGTAGCTATTTTATGCTTTGAGCCACATACTAATAATTGTCGGCTGAAAGGAGCTGAGGCAAAGACTTGCTGCACTGCTGAATTGGTAAATTGACCCTAGACCCTGACACCACACTTCAGCTCATATTAAGACAACACGGTCAGGGCACTGCAACTTGATTTTGACAGACGTGCAGTCCTTATCGCTGCTGGTCACCACTAATCATATGCCTCCATGGAGCATTGGCTCAGGAGGCTGCGAGGACAGAATTTCAAGGGCAGAACTGGCCCAGATGAATAAGCCAGCTGCTGCATTTGTCATCGCGTGTAACCCGGTGTGACCGCATTGACACAATGTGCAGACTTTTAAAAGGCAATAAAAACATTAATAAAAGGGTTTTGATCCAAGTAATCTGCCCTCTGGATATCGCCAGCTGACATCTCAAAGTGCTAAAGTTACGTTGCACGGTGCCTTGCCGCAATGTTCAAAGCCCCAAATGACTTTTAACATTTTTTTCATGTTATGACCAAAAACTTAGACGTACAGTCATGTTCAAAAAATCTGAATATGCACTCAGATGAGAATTGTTTTTCAGATTAAATAAACCCTTTTAAAAATAACCTTCGACCAGGTATTGTAAATGTGTTCAAATGTTTTTTATTGATCTGCTGTAATATTTTAAGCTTAAATGTTGTTTTTCTTTAATAATAAGTGGAAAATACTTATGACAGGACAGAAAATAACATAACATAAATAAAGCCTTGGAAACATTATTTACAGGTAGACATACATGTCTACCTGTAAATAATCTATATTTCCCTCAGTGAATGGAGTTATTGAAATAAAAAGTGTCATAATCTTCTTATTCATTCAATATGAATGTACTTTAGTCAGTCTTTCTGCAATGAACCATCACAAAATAGAGAATAATTATGAAAATGATACACTGTTTTCCCAGATTTCTTCTTCAAAATCTGATAACTGTGGCAAGCATCTCCCCACCAACTCTGAAGAGCTTTTACCTGCTAAGAAGAAGCATTCGCACGGCATGATGCTGCCTCCAGAATAACAACTCTACTCCACAGTGAGGATGGCATGTTCAGGTTAATGGAAACTCAACATTTTGTGGCTTACTTCCTAAAAAATCTATTTATTTTCTTGCCACTCTTCCATAGAGGCAAGATTTGTGGAGCTTGACCAATGGTTTTCCTTTTAGTACATTCTACCGTTGTTTACTGTGATTACAGCTGCAAGTCCCTTGGGTATACTATATCTCTACCAGCTTTGTACATCTGGACACCCCTTTTTTTTTTTTTTTTTTTTTTGCTTTAGTCTTTTTTTGTCCATTCTTCATCGCAAAGTAATCCAAATTCAGTTAGACTGGATGGAGAGCCTCAGTGAACATTAGTTTTCAGTTATTCTTTGGTATGCACTCTGACTGGGCCACTGTAACACACTAATATCCTTTGGTCTAAAACTTTTCATGGTATCTCTAGGTATACATCTTTCACATATTTGCTTTCTTTAATGATGACTTTCTTCTTTCCCATCTTCATTATAATTTTTTTACTGTCAACAAGTTTTCCTACATGAGCGTTGGATCTTTGTAGCTCATTCAGAGTTACCATGGACCTCTTTTTTGCATCTCTGATAAATGCTGCTCCTGCTCAGCCTTGTTTATGCAGAGACCAATGTCTTGGTAGATGTAAAATCTGCATTCCCTTTCCATGTCTGATTAATGAATTGAACAGGGCTCTGTGCTATTATCAAAACTTAAAATATTGATTTGCACCCTAACACTGCGTTCAACGTTTGCACAGCTTTGTTCCTGACCAGTGTGCTGTGCTCCTTGGTCTTCATGATGCTCTTTGTTCACAGATGTTGTCTAAGTCTACGTTCTAACAGAAGCATGATAGCTGTCGCATTTAATAGTAGGCCAGCCCCAAAAAATCTGATTTTTAGCAAAAACTCTGAAATGCGCATCTAGACCTGCAGTGTAAACTTAGCCTAACAAACCTTTAAAGAGCAGCTGGATTTATACTAAGATTAAATAACTCATGGGTGACCTGTATTTTCTCTTTAGGTGACTTCAAAAGACAATTGCTTGCACATTATTTTAATTACAGGTTTCAGAGTAAAGGGGACTGAAAAAGGCATGCCCCAGTTTCAAGATTTTTTATTTGTACATTTTTCTTGCAACAATGGTGATTTTCCTTCTACCTCATAGTTAAAATCTTACTTTGTCTTATTCACATAAAATCCCAGCAATTCATACCTCCGGATGTTTGTGGTTGTACAAAATATGAAAACGTTCAAGGGTCATGAATAATTTTGCAAATTACTTTAATTTCTTTTTTTTTTTGAGGCAGCTGGGAACTGATGTTTATTTTACATTAAACGACACAGCTTCCTAATGCTTAGCTGCCAGTTCTTCATTTAGAAATACCGTCTCCAATTACAGGGCTCCTACACATTAAACCAGATAACCTACGGCAGAGAAGAACTGACAGCTGACACGTGACCATAATTGCAAATAAGCATTCCTTCTGGGTTTAAAAATTAGAGCTTGCTTCGCAGAAGAGGAAATACTAGAAATAATGTAGAGACGTTAAATGGGGTCTCTCCTACCGAAGGTCAGTTCCTCTAGGTTCTATTGTTCACAATGCAGAGAAGAAATTAGGAGTACAGTGGCCGTTAACCTCGAGTGTGTTTATGCATGAAGGACGAAGCTAAGGCAATGAGAAAAATGTTATTTATTGTGAGAGTTCCTGACCAGAACAAATTGCTAATTGGGTCTATGCAGGGCAATTTGTCTTTAGTCAAAAAGCTGTCAAGTGTTTCAGCAGAGGTTAAAGTGCATGATCAGAGTGCATAATCTCTAACAGCATCAGAGGTATGACCATATGAATTTATGGCTGTTTCTCTCCCCTTTTCTCTGCTTTATGGCTTGTTCCCCTGTGAATACCTTATTTAACACATTTTAATCCAACCCTAGCTCTTTTGTGGAAAGAAAACAGTCAGAATGAAAATGATTGCCTTCCTGTCCCTGTCGCTGTGTTCTCCCGGAATTCACATTATCGGCGTTCACAGCAGCGATCCTCTCATCTGCATGGTGGCAGTCCTCCTCCCCGCACAAGGACAAGAAATTGGACCTCAGTGGGGAGCTAAATGTGCCTTCAATCTCAACAATCCTTTTAATCTTTCATCAATCATGTGCTAGCAGCTCAGAGCCCTGATCCCATTACAGTTTGAGGGAAATGGCTTCAATCTGACAAGCATGAGAACTGCAGGAAAAAAAAGTTTGCCATGTAAGAAAGTTGGGATGGAAACCTGGCTCTGTAGTTTGACGAGAAAATCCTCAAACTGGTTTGCTAAAATTGAAGGCAAACAATCTGGAAGCGGTAATTCACTTGCTGTCAACTTGAAGATCTTGGGAGAACCTCAAAACAAGCAGAAGGTTCAGAAGATTGTTTTCCCGAGCTGGCACTAAACGTGGCAATCACCAGGCGGCCAGCAGGGCCAAATGAAATGCAAACCGTGAAGAGGCTTTGGATATCTGCGGGTCAAGTTGCTCTTGAGCAGCTCTTTTAGGAATCCAGCCCAAGAATTGCACTTTTATCACTGCTGCTTTTATCGCTGCTGAAAGATTGCAAAGCCCCAAACACGTGTAGGGGAAATGTGTACAAATACAACTAAATGACTACAAATCTGGTCTGTTGTCAACAACAAAGATGCACCCATCAGAAATCTTGTGGTCGATTTTGAATCACTGAGTTTGTAAAGCTCTGACTTCTATAGGATGTATAAATTAAACAAAATATATATATTATCCACCATGTCTTGGGAAAAAGGAAAATGACTTCTATTTTTAAATAGTTTATAGTAAAATAATTCAAATGTTTATTAAATACAGGTCTGTTTCCCTCAGGACCCCTTGTGTTGTGATAGATTAAAAAAAATGTCCCTATAGGGCTGGACGATAATTTAATAACATCATATATCGATCGATAGACGTATGTCGATGATAGATAAAAAGATCAATAAAAAGTTCAATAGGATAACTTTTTTTTTTCCTTTTGCATTCTAGCAATGTAGATTAATATTACAGTGATTACATCCCCCCCAACCAATCAGAAACGCAGACCCAGGAACATGCCGTCACCAAGCTCTGGCCCTTTTAAAAGAGTTCTTTTTAAAGACTTTTTAAAAAATGTTGGTAAAAAAATTATTTGAATAAAGGGTTGAGTTTGAATTCAGTGTTTGTCTGTTCTGTATCTAAAAACAGGTTTCTAAACAACAGCATAAAACGGCCAGGCCGGCACTTAAAATATATGTTTTGAATTTGTTGATAATTATCCATATCGATCAATATGATTTCTATTTTATCAATATGCTGTTTTTTCTATATCGTCCAGCCCTATGTCCATATATGAACCTTATGTTAGAGGGAATAGATGAGTCTACACACTTAAACAGGATTTTGCTAATATCTCAAAACACATTACATATATGAAATCATTTCTAATATTTGACATAAACAGCATTCTTTTTGTGCTTTAAAAGCTCGCTGATACTGAAAATAGCTCCTCTCCGCTCAGTAGAAGCGCCCGCACCAAAGAGTGTTGTTAGTGTAACCTGGAAGCGCTTACTGTGCTGTGTTCACTGACTGTAATACAGAAATGATTGTTAGTTTCTGATCCAGTCAGGTCCACCAATCAGGGATCATGAAGCATAAAATGGAACAATTTCGCTCACCAGACAATATCTCTGTGCATCTCCAGAGAAAAAGGTGCAATTATTAATAAATTGGAACCAGTGACCTATGATGTCTCACATTACAGACGTGTATCAGATTATAATTTATTTAGGTGTTTCTAGAAATTAACCAAGGAGTTTTGATGTCCAACCATTGAATTAATTGACTTCCAAACTTCTTTTTTTTTTTTTTTAAAAAAGAACATCAGGAGTGTCTCTTTTGAATAATTTTACATCAATGTTTGTCATCTTTTTTTAAAGGCGGTGGGAAACCCTAACCCACAATCTGTCATTTGGGATCATGGACATGTGTAAAATGCGTTGAAACAAATTAATCTTTTATTGCATATTGCAGTCTTGCATTTGTTTTTGTTTTTTTAACCTTCAGCAGTTTTTTACCAGTTAGAGCTTTTGAGATTATTTTTACCGCTCTTACAATCCTCCTCACTATAATAAGATAAACGTTGGTCCTCATTCAGTCATATTTAACAAGTTTTCGGTTGAATTGTCACTTTGATTATTCCTCTGACTCCTATTATTTATCAAGATTGACACACATGTGCCATTTTTAATTATTTTTTTCTCTTGTCTTTACCACCTTGAAAATATATTGGTCTCTGAGGTTTGAATATCAAGAAATGATTAGGTTAATTTGCTTCATAAGAATTGTTTTGGGGTATTATTGTTTGTGGGACCAGCGATTTTGTCAATAACACTAATTTCTCAATGTGTGATTTTCTTCCCCGCAAAATAAATATGCTCAAATTAAAGGTTGCATTTTTCAGAAATGTTCAGCTTGAGTTTATGCTGCTGGAATAAAAAAAGGTAAATTAATTTCAAGGATTTGTTTGCCTTGGGCGGCCAGCCAAAGCAGAGGGTGTAGTATTCCAGTCAGCTGCATTAGAAGCAGCACTGTAGCACAAAAACAACAGAATATAAAAGCAGTTATTTAAGTGACCCCTACTCTTTGTTTGTCATACCTATAATATTTTTGGATATACTAAATATTAGTCTTTTATAATTCAAACATCATAATTACTCCCTGAATTCATCAAAGTTTCCTTTACCTAGAAAAGCTGAATCTCTAACAAATGTGTTGTCATGTCATTCAGTGAAAAATATCGATTAATCTTTTACTCTTCACTGTTTTATTGATTAATTCATCAGTGTGAACATTATTTAGAGGGAAATTCCTGTCATTCAGCAACCAGTGAAGTAGTCATGGCCAAGGACACAACGGTAGCAGCAGGAGTTCAAACCAGCAACCCGCTGGGTACAGGTTCTGGACCCTTGTGCCACTACTGCTCCCAGTACTAGCCAGCACTATATGTACAAGCCAAAAATTTACTTTTTTTCTTTTTTTACCATTACAAGCATAAATAAGTGCAAACCTGTAAAAAATCTGAAATATTCTGCATTGAATATTATTCATATAAGAAACTATTCAGTTTTCCTGGCAGAGACATAAATAGCTACTAAGGCCAGACAATTTTTAAAGCCAATTTAAAACAACCATAAAAGTGCCACACAATGTAAACTAACACAACAGTTACAGCAAGCACTACATATTATATAAAATATAATGTGCATGTATTTGTATGTACAGTACAGTTAAAAACGGAAAAGAAAACAAGATGATGAAATAACAACTGAAGGGGCATTCTCAGCTGTGCAACCATACCTCTGATGTGGGGTGGGAGGTTGGGCAGCTGCTAAAAACTCTTGATCACATCTCATTTAACGTCTAACTTTAGGCACAGACAGGTGCAAATGGCTTGGTGACCAGAAACCTCTAAATAGGGTGTAAAAGTGAGAAAATGGCATCCCACTGGACACTTATTCCATTCAGTTTTGTTGAATTCAGTTTTATTTCATTTAATATAAGTTCAGTGTGAGTCAGTTCAGAGGAGTTTAGTTCAGCTCATCCATCGAGCAATTTTCATTTCATTTTTTATACCTGCTTATCCATACATTGCTGCAGGGGGGTCTCCAGCAGTCATTGGGCGAGAGGCCGGGTACACCCAGGACAGGTTGCCAGTCCATCACAGATAGGTCCGTTCAGTTTAGCTGAATTAAATTATCTTCAACCCACTTTGATTATTTTAGCTTGTATCATGCAAAATCCACTTTTTTGACCCTTGAATACATTTCCTTGTGTTCTTGAAGTCTCTAGGAGTGCAGGAAATTTGAATTTACTCTGTCCAATATTCTGTTTATCTCATATTTTTCAAGCCGTTCAGTTTACTCTATCCTCTATTACGGTTTGGAACAATAACGTCATAGTATTTGTTAAACAAGGTCATGGACTTCAGGCTAACTAATAAAGCAAATCCGCCATTTTCTCTTTTTTTTTTTTAGACCAAGTTAAAGAATGCTGAAGCTACAATTGGATAAATCAAAGTTGATTTAATTCATTTCAGATTGATTAAATTATCTTAAATCTCATTTTAATGATGAGAAAGTCCAGGATCCAGTTGCACGTGACAGACTCCGACCTAGATGGTTCAGTTTGCCCACTGGGTGTTTTTGGGGGATCATTGTGTTAAAAGCAGAACTGAAGTCAACAAACAGCATACAGGCAAATGTGTTTTTGCTTCTCTAGGTGTTCCTGGATCAGTTGCAGTGCGTAGGACACAGCATCCTCAATGCAGGGGTTGGGTCAGAAAGCAGATTGTACTGGGCCCAGTTATGGGCTAGTGCTGTGGTTATGTATCAATTCTTTTACCAGCCTTTCTAAGCACTCCATTATTAAAGGTGCGGGTGCTATGGGGTGGTAGCCGACGTTCTTTAGGAGCCGGGATGATGGTGGACTCTTAAAGAAGTAATTTTGAGTCAACTCAAAATAATATAGTTCCAAATTTCTCTCTGTAGCAGAACTGACACATATTACTGTTAATTATGCTACAATTAGTGTTCTTATTCACAAGCCGTAAAGCAGCAGCAATCACAGCTTTGACACTGATGCGCTGCGAAACGACCAAAACATCCTCCACAGTGCCAATCACACGGGCTCACTTCATTAGCAAATCTGTGGTCCTCAGACCCTCACCAGAAATGGTTCATCAAACATCTGAGCACCAAAACATCCCTAATTAGGTGTGCAACTCTTCGGCTGAGTGGAGACTTTTTTTTTTGGGGGGGGGGGGGGGGGGAGTCCTTTTCACAGAGCATCAGGTTTCATCTGAGAGGGATTTCTGACTTTAAAGAATGTGTGTTTCCCTACACACTGGGTCTAAATCAAAAAGAAAGTATTTAATTCATAATTTTAGGTGGAGCTAATTAAGCTCATTAGCCAATAAGTCATGCTGATCTTATGAACATGGAGCTGAAGTTTAAACTGAAGCTAATAATCTTGACTCAACAAGTCAATGATAAAAAAAATTAAAAAAATGAGAAAATTTGCTAAGTACGGAATCAAATTTAGGTGGTATTCAAACGCATTTCCTTCAAAGTGTTGTTAAATTTGAAATCATTAAAAAAATGATATATTATGCTTGCTGTTTGACTCTCAGCATGATTCATTACCCCTGCTGTGACAGAATAAAATTACTGAATACAAACTGCCTTTCATCACACCAAATGCAATAATAGACCTTTTTTTCTATACAAAATGCTTTAAGAACAACAAACAGATGTTTTTTTTTTTTTTTTTTTTTTTCAAGCGGTCGTTTCACTAAATATGTTTTAGGGAAGATACGGTGTAGATGCGACGGTGAAATGTCACTCATATTTGACAACATTATGCTTCTTAACAACTGGGAATAACAGGTTTTAGTGGATTAAAAGAGAATGAGGTAAAGAAGACAGGGAGTGGTGGCACAGCATAGCCAGGCCTTCCCTAATTAGGGATTTTATGAGGCATATAATCTGAGTCACAGCACCAAGCCTGGATCCAAAAGCTAACACATTTCTTAACGTTAACATAACAAGAATGTGCCGAGCAGCTGTGGAAGCACAGAAAGACCAGAACCATCAATGTTCCTTTGAATAACTCCATTAGAACTACTGCAGTATAGTTATTTTTAAGCAATGTAGTTATATTTTGCATCCTTTGCCTCTTTCCATATGTTCAGCATGTTAGGATAATAATGAGACAATGGTGATTATGGAAGCAGACAACCATGGACAGTTAAATTACATGACTGTTGATGCAGTGAACAGGTAATTTCATTCCCATCTGGAGTGCTGATTAAGAATAAGCTGTGTGACTGGTAGATGAGGACAAGTGACAATAGTTTTCCTTTTTTTTTTTTTTATAAATTAAATTTGCACCCAGCAAATCATCAAAGTCTAACATTAAAGTGTCATCTCATGTTGTAAAGTTTTATCCGCTGTATTGTGTACGGACACAAACATCCGTGAGAAGTTGGGATAACTTTGATGTTAGAGACCCGTGATCCTAACCAGTGAAGTTGAACTGCATCTTGAACAAGCAGGTGAGATGAAGGTGAGTTAAAGGCCCAGACGCACCAAACCGTCCGAGCTGACGGAAAATCCCATGGTAGCAAAGGTTAAAGGGAATGGCTGGCAGTTCGACACAACTGCGTGTGTGTAGCTCTGACCAAGGTAGATCCCTGATCTACGTCTGTCGGAGCTACGCAGCCATTTGATTGGACAGTCATGAGTCGGACAGGAAGATAGACGTGCTGGTAAAGTAAAAAATATCTGCATATTAAACGGACGGGTACCTATATGGGCCAGGTTTGTCCCCATATAGGAAAACACAGCTCCACAACTGAGTAGTAAAACCATAGAGGGTGGACTTGCTATGGTAGGAGCTCAGAAGTACAGAAAACAGGTAAGAAAGTGAGACAGCACTCTTCTTTGAGCTTCGAGCAACAATTCAGCATTACGTTCACTGCTCGGCTTCCTTGTCCTGGTGGAATTTCCAGATTTGAGGTGCTTCTTAACACGATATTCGATCTTGTGGGTCTGGTGGTAGATGACGTATGATGACATTACACTTTGCAACGCTTGGTTAAGGCATTAACAAGCGATGGTTTGTTAACCATCTGTTGGTTTGTTAACCAACAGATGGATTCACATTTTATTTTTTGCCACATGGTAAACTGGCTTGTACTTGTAAGCGTTTAAACTAGTCTTTGACGACCTCCAAAGCGCTTTACACTACAGTCAGTTCATTCACCCATTCACACCCGACGGTGGTGAGCTATGTTAGTAGCTACAGCTGCCCTGGGGCGGAACTGGACAGAGGCGGGCAGGCTGCCATGCAACGGCGCACACCAGGGCCCTCTGACCACCGCCAGCAGGCAATGCGGGTTGAAGTTGTCTTGCCCAAGGACACACACGACATAGACATCAGTGTGGGGGATTAGGAACGGGGCAAACCTGCCACTTGCACGGAGCCAAACTCCCTAACCTCTATGCCCACATGCACCCCATATTAAAGGTTTGCTCCAAAGTTGCATGATATTTGAATAGGAACATGGCTACTTAGCTTCTCCCCTGACCTGTCTGCTGTGTCCATTTGTCTTCAGGAGGATGCGGCTTGTTCATTAATTTTGGGGGTTTTTCTCACAAACCTCCGAGGCCTTCACAGAACATCTAGATTCTATAAGTGATTAGATACACACAGACGATATTTGCCTGATTTCTATAGGGGGTTTTCCTGAAGTCAAGAAGAGCTTACATTGAATTTTGTTTTGGGACCACAACGAGTAGAGGGGGGTTTGAATCTGGATAGCCGCACTTGAGATTTTATTTTGTAATAAGATGTTGAAATACTATTCATCATTCGCTTCTCCACTTCAACAACTATGCCCTAATTTGGTGTCGGTCACATAAACCCCCCAAACGAGCATATACTGAAGTTTTGCCGAGCATGACACACTGGTTAATGTGTAAACTTTTGCTGCATCTTTAGCTAAATTTCTTCACCCCCTCCTTAATGGATTTTATTATAAATCTTTCAACAACGGCTTTCAAAGAACAACAATTTTCTGTATTTTGCAGGCATGGGGAAGGAGTAATCCTTCACTGACATGTCACGTTTCACATTAACATCAACCATATTAGCATGCAGTTGTTATTTACCCGCCCAGTATTCACAGAGCAAAATCAACATTTATTTGAAGTTATGCCTGAGGCGGCCTGGCACATGTAAGTCTGGTGTGTGCTTCTTTTAGTTCAGTGTTTGGTCTTAACCGACTCCCGGGGGAAACGGCTACCTCTTTATCTACTTAGTGCTCCTCTATGTGTGCTGCCTCTCTTTCTGCCTGTCAGTTGGTTTGTTGCTGTTCCGCAAAGTCCGTACGGATTGCCCACGATAATAATTAGGACCTCAGCGGTGCCTTTAAAATGACTTCGGACTCAGCAGCAGAGTTTCTGAAAGTCATGGCGGGTTTTTCTTAAAAGACTCTGAACTGAAATCGAGATTTGCTGCAGCTTAGATGGAAATTTCTTTATCTTGAAGGTCACATTATAGGGCTTTTACATACATTGACTTGATATATAATGTTCCGTATGCCATAAATTCTGATTGATGGCTGGCGACAGACTACCACTGTGAGCCATCAATTTATTTCTCAAACATTGGCTGGCAGGGAAATTGGTGTGTAGCCATTGAATTACAGCCCACCACCTGCAAACATGAGCCTGAATGCAGCGGCTTTTCCAACCGAAATGGGCCCCTTTCTCTTGTTGCCTGGTCAACGGCAAATCTCACATTCTCACAACAACACAGCCCACAATGCCAGGCCGGTCTGCGTTTTTACATCTGA